>NW_024746541.1:1759810-1801062 GCF_018991925.1 Homarus americanus | reverse complement strand
TACATAAATCAAATAAAACTATATTTTTTGCTTTTTTATCTATGCCTTACCCAAAATATTGTTCATGTTGTTGTGTGGGTTAGCCTTTCGGGTCTTCCTTCATAGTTATCGGTCCTGTGCTTTCTTTTATCATTACTCTCATCTCTCTCATATCGTTTTCATCCACATCAATCTTTCCTCTCTTTCTCCTGTCCCCCTGTCTACAGTGTTTCCATAACTCGCCTTACTGCACCTCGCCAATTTCCATTACATGTCTTAACCATTTCCATCTTGGTCTCACTCTAGTCTAGCACCGACACCTTCACTCAAACATTATCACTGAAAACCACCTCAACAATTTCTATATCTTCATTCAAATATATTTTGTTTTCCCTTTATGTCCAATTTCTGCCCGTAACAATTCTATTTTTTCTCAGTTTTATAGACGTTCTTTGTTCTTGAGATACTCTGTAACTTTTTACATTTACTGTATTCCATCTTGATGTCTAACAAGAAAAGAAAAAATAAATATTATTCAAAGTAGAACCACCTCAGTTCCTGCATCCTGGCAGCAAACTCTCAACAGTTTATAAGATGGAGTGATAAGAACGATGATCCCTCACTCAGTCAGCCAAGTGGTCCTTCATGTTTAGTTATAATATTTGGACCTAAATCATCAAAGACTCGCATCCTTAACTCTTCTATTGACTTGGGGTGAGTGAGCACATCGAGATCCAGTTCAAGGGTACACCGACACTAGGTTCCTCGTTTTGTCTGTAGTCATTAACCTGATGAGAGCAAAAAATCTACCAATAGCATTTTCAGAATCCTGAACCGAAGGGACAGGTTTCCAATTGACGGTGGTGGAGTGGTGGACTACCCTTGGGTGGAGGAGGGAAGGCAGGCAGGGGGTCACAGATGTTGTTAACTTAGGACAATCACGGGAAAGGGTTAACGAAGATTGGCTTAAACGACAGAGCAATGGAGTCAACTCTCAACACACCAAGTTGGTTTTACAGTGATGTCAGTACTATAGTACTCTCCACGGTAAGAAGTGGCCTGTCAGGCCCTCCCTCTATATATATATATATATATATATATATATATATATATATATATATATATATATATATATATAGTGTGTGTGTGTGTGTGTACACAGTAAACGCTAAGAGATATCAGACGCACATTTGCAACAGTCACACGCATAAAAAAGACCTCACCTAAGAGCCTCGCCTGGGAGTTTCGACCCACCAAATTCCAGAACTTGCCAGAGTGACGTTTGGCTTGGTGTATGCTGGGGGGGGACAGGAGGAGGTAACGACACACGATATCACGTGGTGAAGAAAGAGGGACTTTTCATGTGAAACTGCCTCTGGAATCATGGACAGAGAAAGTGTTTATAGGCAAGGTCTTGGCTTCTGTGTTGAAGGCAGGATGGGGAGAGTGGTGCTGGTTTAAGTGTCAAGGGAAGGAAGTAAAGCTTTGGGAATTTTGGCTTAGTGTCAGGATGGTGGAAGATGTCACAGGAGAGAGGCGCAAGTTTGGTGTCAGGCGCGGTTTTCCCAGTGAAAAGTTAAGCCAAAGAGCGAAGGAGAGGTGATAATGTTGGGGAGGAAAGAAGTGGCGGTAGTGGTAGGTGCTAGTGGTGGTAGGGGTAGTGTGGTGGTGGCGGTGGTGATGTTAGTGGTGGTGGTGGTGTTGGTGATGGTGTTAGAGAGAGTGGTAGTGGGTGTCGGTGTTGGTGGTTTTTAATAGTGGTGGTATGGTGTTAGTCGTGATGATGGTGTTAGTGATGATAATGGTATTAGTGGTGGGTGTTGTTGGTAGGTGGTGATGGTGTTATGGTAGGTGTTGTTGGTAGTGGTAGTGATGGTGTTAGTGGTGGTGGTGATGTTGGAAGCAAGAGAGCCGGTGGTGTTGGTGGTGATGGTGATGTCTCTCACAAGACACACATGTTACAGTGTGTTGGACACGTAGTATAAAGTGCCACATATGTTATAGTGTGTTGACACGTAGTATAAAGAGCCACATATGTTATAGTGTGTTGGACACGTAGTATAGAGTCACATATGTTATAGTGTGTTGGACACGTACTATAGTATAAAAACGCTCGTCACGGTGCAAGTGATGGCAGGAACAAACTTGTCAGTATTATGTGGTCCAAACCTTCTATTATCTTGACTCATCCTCAGTTTCATACATAATTTACTAATACATTCTCCAACTCCTTTATCAAATTTTTTTTTCCTGAGAGACAGAAAAAACTGTCTCAGATTTTCTCCAACGCTGTAGTGATCTGTGTAATGTGAAAAGTGTCCATTATGGAGACGAGGCAGCACCTGGGCCGCTCTGAGGCGGCGACAACCTGCGCAACAAACTGATGATCAGTGAGATACCGCCAGGGAGGCCAGGGTCGGGGATGGGTAAAGAGGATGAGGAGCAGGGAGGCAGGACTGGAGAAGGGACGTAGAAGATGATAAGCAGGAGAAGATAGAGGGATATGTAGACGTGGATAGGAGGAAAAGGCAGGTGTAGAAGTGAGGATGAGGAGAAAGATAAGTGTGGAGGAGATGAGGTGGAGCAATAGGCTTGGGAAGGACAGGGAGGAAAGTAAGGTGACAGCCACACGTTGTTAGCAGGGAGAGTGTGACTAATAAATAAATGGCTGAGTGAAGCAATACTACTACTACCACCCCTTTGTATGAACCCCTAGTACTTTGTTAGCCTTGTTTAGAGCAAATACAATTTTTTACTTGTTTTAAGATTCACTTATTATTATCATTCTAAATCTTTCTCACAGTCGGATTTTCTATAACATCGTTGTTCTTCTGGTATATTTGTGTCTCGATCATATCTGTCATTATTATTATTGATCTCACTTTTTGGTTCCTTTCACTCTTCCTCTTTTTTCTCTTCGTGTTGTGTATTATTTTGTTCTCTTGCTCTCCATTATTTTACACTTTTTAGTTTATTTACCTCCTTTTTATCTTACTTATCGTTTTCCATTTATTTTTGTTTTCCGTCATACTTCACAAGTGAGTTATGGTGGAGGGAGTAAGGTTGTCAGGTAACACAGTGTCATAACCTTCCCCGGTGCGTCAACAGAAAGTGTGTCCCAGGATATTGTTTCACCCGCCCTCATGTATCACATAATACTCTTTTACCATTGAATTTGAAGCCACATAATTATCAGCTGCCAATCCTGATACCCTTGTAAATAATGGTTAGCTAAGTAGTGGAACTAAAGTATTTCAAAACATTTAATTGTTTGACTTTTACAGAACTAATATTTTGTAATATAGATAAATTTATAAAACAAACCAGATTATTTTGTACGAATATTTTCATTAGTTCGTATCCATTATGCATTGTAAAGTGGAGTCTAAATGTAGTGTGGTGAAGATCATCAAATGTTACTTAGAGCATTTTTCAACTCAAGAAAAATAAAACGTCATTACATTTATTTTTTTTAGAAAGGAGAAACTTATCTAACAAATTATACACTATAGTCTCCTGTCTTCATACACACACACACACACACACACACACAAAACACACACAGTTAACAATATAACACACATTGGTCTAGCTGGAGTTAGGGCACTAGGTAATGCTCTGTTCAGAACGAAGGCCAAAATAATATCACTTATATCTTGATCCATTTAATTCAGAAACGATTTAAACAACAGATTTTAGATATTTTGTATTTATTTCTATGACCAAAACAATTCTAAATAGTCAGTAGGATTATAAACAACGTGTAGTGAACATTTAATGGTGTAAGGGCGAGAGTCTGCAAGATATTGTTATAGTTAAGGGTGAAAGGTGACGCTAGATATTGTTATGTTAGTGGTGTAAGGGTAAGCCTGCCAGATATTGGTATAGTTAAGGGTGTAAGGGCGAGACTGCTGAGATATTGTTATAATTAATGGTGTAATGGTGAATTGCCAAATATTATTATAGTTAAGTATAAGGGTGAAAATCTGCCAGATATTGTTATAGTTAAGGTGTAACGGTGAGAGTCTGCCAGATAATAGTTACAAGTGGTAAGGAGAGAATCTGCAGATACGTTATAGTTAATGGGTGTAAGGTGAATCTGCCAGATATTGCTATAGTTATGGTAGGGTGAGAATCTGCCAGATATTTTATCGTTATGTGTGTATGTGAGTCTGCCAGATATTGTTATATAGTTAAGTGGTGTAACGCAGAATTGCAGATATTTTGTCAAGTTATGGGTATGCCATCGCCAGGATATTATAGTTATGGTGTATGGAGAGAATCTGCCAGATATTGTTATAGTTAAGGTGCGGTTGAGTCTGCCAGATATTGTTATAGTTAAGTGGTGTAAGGGAGAGAATCTGCCAGATATTGTTATAGTTAAGTGGTGTAACGGTGAGAATTTGCCAGATATTGGTTTATAGTTATGGTGTAAGGTTGAGTCTGCCAGATATTGTTATAGCGTTATGGTAAGGGAGAATCTGCCAGATATTGTTATAGTTAAGTGGCGTAAGGTTGAGTCTGCCAGATATTGCTATAGTTAAGTGGTGTAGGGAGAGACCTGCCAGATACATTGTTATAGTTAAGGGTGTAAGGTTGAGTCTGCCAGATATTGTTATAGTTAAGTGGTGTAAGGTTGAGTCTGCCAGATATTGTTATAGCTATGGGTGTAAGGGAGAGAGTGTGACTGATGTTGTGTTAGCTTTCATAGGTTAAAACACAAGCTGTTGTCTCTGGTTCAGCTGTAGATGGGGAGACAGTCTTTCCTTTTTACCTTTTTATTTTGGTGTTTAGTCTCATGAAGGAAATCTCTCACTGTTGTACACTTGTCCTCATTATGGTAAATATAAACAGTCAAGTACATATGAAGTCTTCCTCAACCTCAAGTGATGGTGAATGAACACTGGAAGGTACACCTGCTCACAAAAAAGTATCCTTACGATTTTGTGTGAGATAATATGACACAAAGGACAAGGATTTTTGACAACCCTAATAAGATAATAAGAAATGCAGTGTCTATTTTGAAATTCATCAGACCTCTCTATAAAGATACATTATGGAGCAGGTGTACAGTACCTGTCATAGTGCATCTTTCCTGTCCCATGTCTCTATTCCTCCGCCTTATCCTTCCTTCTCATCCTCCTCCTCCTCCTTTCTCATTCTCCTCTCTCTCGGCCTAGTTGTCGCCGTGATTGTCAGTAAAGGTAATTTTAGAGGATGAGGACTCATTTGATCATTAGAGAGAGGGAGGGATGGGTGGGGAGGGAGGAACTCAGGCACTAACGAGGCTCTGTTAGGCCAAATCCTCTGCTGATGACGCTGTACCATAATGCTTCCCAGTCACCTCTCAGCCACCTACCACCCACCCACCCACCTCCACCCCTTACACACGCTCCACCAACCCACCTATATCCCTTGCCCACCTCCACTTCCATCCACACCCTCACACACCCACCCATCTCCACTCATCACACACCCACCCACCTCCACCCCTCAAACACCCACCCACCTCCACCCCTCTCACACACCCACCCACCTCTACCTCTCACCTCTACCCACACACACACCTCCACCCTCACACACCCTCCACCTGTCACACACCTCCACCCGTCACACACCCTCCACCCGTCACACACACCCTCCACCCACACACACCCCCACCCGCCACACCCTCCACCCTCACACACACCCTCCACCCTCACACACCCTCCACCCCTCACACCCTCCACCTGTCACACACCTCCACCTCTCACACACCCCCTCACACACCTCCACACACCTCCACCCCTCACACACCCTCCACCCTCACACACCCCTCCACCCTCACACACCCCTCCACCCTCACACACCTCCACCTCCCCCACACCTCCCACCCTCTTCACACACACCTCCACCCTCACACACCCCTCCACCCTCACACCCCCACCCTCACACACCTCCACCCCTCACACACACCCTCCACCTCACACACACCCTCCACCCGTCACACACCTCCACCTCTCACACACCCCTCACACACCCTCCACCTCTCACACACCTCTACCCCCTCACACACACCCTCCACCCTCACACCCTCCACCCCTCACACACCCTCCACCCCTCACACACCTCCACCCCTCACACACCTCCACCCTCACACACCCTCCACCCCTCACACACACCCTCCACCCCTCACACACCCTCCACCCTCACACACCCTCCACCCTCACACCCTCCACCTGTCACACACCTCCACCTCCCTCACACACTCCCTCACAACTCCCTCCACCTCTCACACACCTCCACCCCTCACACACCCTCCACCTCTCACACACCTCCACCCCTCACACACCTCCACCCTCACACACCCTCCACACCCCTCACACACCCTCCACCCCTCACACCCTCCTCCACCCCTCACACACCCCTCCACCCTTCACACACCCTCCACCCCTCACACACCCTCCACCCGTCACACACACCCTCCACCCTCACACACCTCCACCCCTCACACACCTCCACCCCTTCACACACCCTCCACCCTCAACACCTCCAACCCTCACACACCTCCACCCTTCACACACCTCCACCTCACAACCTCCACCCTCACACACCCTCCACCCCTCACACACCCTCCACCCCTCACACACCTCTCCACCCTCACACACCTCCACCCCTCACACACCCCTCCACCCCTCACACACCCTCCACCCCTCACACACCCTCCACCCCTCACACACCCTCCACCCCTCACACACCCTCCATCCTCACACACCCTCCACCCGTCACACACCCTCCACCCTCACACACCTCCATCCTCACACACCCTCCTCCATCCTCACACACCCTCCACCTTCACACAACCTCCACCCCTCACACACCTCCTACCCTCACACACCTCCACCCTCCACCCGTCACGCACCTCCACCCTCACACACCTCCACCCCTCACACACCCTCCACCCCCTCACACACCCCACCCCTCACACACCTCCACCCCTCACACACCCTCCACCCCCTCACACACCCTCCACCCTCACACACCTCCACCTCTCACACACCTCCACCTCTTCTTGAGTTATAACCCGGAGGAGGAAGACTGGCGGTGGTCGGCGGGGAAACATTCACCATGTCTTCGTCCAACAACAATTTCTGATTTACTTCACTAAATTATTAATAAAGTTGATAGACGCTCGTCGCCTGTCTTTATATATCATCATTCACTTGGCTCATCATCACAACTTTAACCTTCACTATAAAGGTGATGTAAGTCGCTGCCGCCGCACAAATCCTCTAAGATTATCGTCATTAAGAAGGCCTGAGCTGGCTGGGGCAGCACAGGGCCATTCCACACCGCCTCTTGAGGCTGTGTTTATAGTTAATTTTTGTGCCAGACTCACCATTAACGACTTCTGGAGTTCCGCCCCAACAAGGTCACCACCAGTTAATTGTCGGGAAGCTCCAGTCTAGAACACCAATGATAAGGCGTCTTCATCTGACCCTCTTAGCTGATTGGCCCACTATGTTGACCCAACAATCTGACTTAAGTGTCAACTAAATTACACATTTTTTTTCTGGAATGTTGCTGTTATTAGTAATGGTTCAGTTGTGGAGACGGCGAGGGAGTGTTGGCTTACTTCCTCTCACGTGATGTTACCCGCAGTTATTATGCAGTGCCTGGTTCTGTCCCTCACACTACTATTATCCTGGTTCGTCACTCACACTACTATTATCCTGGTTCTGTCCTCACACTACTATTATCCTGGTTCTGTCCCTCACACACATATCCTGGTTCTGTCCTCCACACTATTATCCTGGTTCTGTCCTCACACTACCATTATCCTGGTTCTGTCCTCACACTACCATTATCCTGGTTCTGTCCCTCACACTACTATTATCCTGTTCTGTCCCTCACACTACATTATCCTGGTACTGCCCTCACACCACCATTATCCTGGTTCTGTCCCTCACACTACCATTATCCTGGTTCTGTCCTCACACTACCATTATCCTGGTTCTGTCCTCACACCACCATTATCCTGTTCTGTCCCTCACACTACATTATCCGGTACTGTACCCCACTACCATATCCTGGTTCTGTCCTCACACTACCATTATCCTGTCTGTCCTCACACTACCATTATCCTGGTCTCCTCACACTACCATTATCCTGGTTCTGTCCTCATATTATCCTGGTACTGTCCTCACACTACCATTATCCTGGTTCTGTCCTCACACTACCATTATCCTGGTTCTGTCCTCACACTACCATTATCCTGGTTCTGTCCTCACACTACTATTATCCTGGCATTGCACTCACACTACCATTATCCTGCTCTGTCCTCACACACCATTCCTGTCCCTCACACCATTATCCCGGTTCTGTCCTCACACATATCCTGCCTCCACTACCATTATCCTGGTCTGCCACACTATTTATCCCTCCTCCACTACCATTATCCTGTCTGTCCTCGGTGACCACCTACCATTATCCTGGTACTGTCCTCACACACCATTATCCTGGTTCTGTCCCTCACACTACTATTATCCTGGTTCTGTCCTCACACTACCATTATCCTGGTTCTGTCCTCACACTACTATTATCCTGGTACTGTACTCACCCTACCATTATCCTGGCACTGACCTCACACCACCATTATCCTGGTTTGTCCCTCACACTACCATTATCCTGGCACTGTACCTCACACTACCATTATCCTGGTTCTGTCCTCACACTACCATTATCCTGGTTCTGTCCCTCACACTACCATTATCCTGGTTCTGTCCCTCACACTACTATTATCCTGGTTCTGTCCCTCACACTACCATTATCCTGGTTCTGTCCTCACACTACTATTATCCTGGTACTGCACTTCACTCACCATTATCCTGGTGTGTTCTCACCCCACATTATCCTATGTACCTCACACACCATTATCCTGGTTCTGTCCCTCACACTACCATTATCCTGGTACTGTACCACACTACCATTATCCTGGTACTGCACCTCACTTACCATATCCTGGTACTGTTCCTCACCCTACCATTATCCTGGTACTGTACCTCACCCTACCATTATCCTGGTACTGTACCTCACCCTACCATTATCCTGGTACTGTCCTCACACTACTATTATCCTGGTTCTGTCCTCACACTACCATTATCCTGGTACCGTCTCACACACTACCATTATCCTGGTACTGTCTCACCACTACCATTATCCTGGTTCTGACTCACCTACCATTATCCAGGTACTGTCCTCACACTAACATTTATGTGGTGTAAGCATGCACTGCACACACACACACACACACACACACACACACACACACACACACACACCTAATTACAGACTTAGGTATATAGTTTGTATTCGCTGTACACTATAGGTAAACACTTGTTCACACATACACAGTCACGCCGAGACGATCACTAACGTATCTTAACTGACGTGATGGGCAGCTGTCACACCACTTATGCTCTTCTAGTTTTGACACCAGACGAAAATTTTGATTCTTAGAAGTTTAGGGTAAAATAGATATAAGAAAACTACCGCAAAGTGATACAAATGTGGCAAGTTGTGGTTGTGTGTGAAAAATTTTTAGTATGCAGAAACTGTCATCTGACCATGTTACATAAATTAGTTTTTTTTAACTTAGATTTTCCAAGAAATTTAGTAGATTTTAATTTTTGTTTCCTGCAAAACCTACAGTATGTAAATTCTACAGTAGTAAACAAAACGACTTTCGAACCAAAATATCAATTGTTGTTCCTTCCCAAAAGAAAAGAAGTCTTGAACGACATCAGTTGTGAAATTACAAAGATGAGAGAGAGGTCAGGGAATCTTGAGGCCACTGTACGATCAACCAAAACAATGACAGATATAACATGGAGGTGGATATCTAGTTACTGGCAGGAGGTCAAGGTACTGGCAGGAGGTCAAGGTACTGGCAGGAGATCAAGGTACTGGCAGGAGGTCAAGGTACTGGCAGGAGTCAAGGTACTGGCAGGGAATCAAGGTACTGGCAGGAATCAAGGACTGGCAGGAGGTCAAGGTACTGGCAGGAGGTCAAGGTACTGCAGGAGGTCAAGGTACTGGCAGGAGATCAAGGTACTGGCAGGAGGTCAAGGTACTGGCAGGAATGAAGGTACTGGCAGGAGGTCAAGGTACTGGCAGGAGGTCAAGGTACTGGCAGGGGATCAAGGTACTGGCAGGAGATCAAGGTACTGGCAGGAGGTCAAGGTACTAGCAGGGAATGAAGGTACTGCAGGAGGTCAAGGTACTAGCAGGAGGTCAAGGTACTAGCAGGAGGTCAAGGTACTGGCAGGGAGGTCAAGGTACTAGCAGAAGATCAGTATCATAAAAATACTAGCAAGAAGCAAGTAGTAGGAAGAAATAATTGTCACCTGAGGAACTTGTCATGTGGGTCTTAGTTACACCTCCGCCAGCTCCTGCCCCACCGGTTGATGACGAGTAAAACCGCGAGTGGTTTATAACGTAACGGGATATGATTGGAATTAAAGTGATTAGTGCAAGGATGAATGGTGTTAAGAGTGACTCATATTATTGTTGTTTACGTTTTCAGTCTTCGTTTCATACTAGTAATCAGAATTATAGGTTTATGTTCCTGATGGTTTGAATGTATGTCAGTATATGTCCACCATAGTTCAGGGTATACAGGAGTTACAACAACACACATCTCTCTCATTAACTTACACATAATCGATATTTAGGCAGGAGTCCGTAGCGTAATATGTTTGTAATGTAGTCTAACTTGTTTCTCTCGATCAAGCATGGTAATGGCTCGGTTCTGAGACACTCTTAAAGATATTATTAATGTTCTAATGGTTCTCGAGAGGTGTTGGTGTGCCTTTTAAGGAGGAACACGCAAGCCCGGAGAAAGTGTCAAGTAGGCACTATTGTTCATGTATATCAAGTCAACAATACCGCCCCTACACTCCCTACCTCTACACCACCCAGGAAAATATATACATATTTTTGTTCTCGAAATGATCACTGACTATTCCTCCAGGTCAGGATACAGTAATATCTCCGGACCTGCTGTGGGAGATATTCCTCCAGGTCAGGACGCAGTATCTCCCCAGACCTGCTGTGGAAGATATTCCTCCAGGTCAGGACACAGTAATATCTCCCAGACCTGCTGGGAAGATATTCCTCCAGGTCAGGACACAGTAATATCTCCTGACCTGCTGGGGATGATATTCCTCCAGGTCAGGACACAGTAATATCTCCCAGACCTGCTGTGGAGAGATATTCCCAGGGGAACACAGTATATCTCCCAGACCTGTGGGGAGATATTCCTCCAGGTCAGGACGCAGTAATATCTCCGGACCTGCTGTGGGAGATATTCCTCCAGGTCAGGACGCAGTAATATCTCCCGGACCTGTTGGGAGATATTCTCCAGGTCAGAACACAGTAATATCTCCCAGACCTGCTGTGGGAGATATTCTCCAGGTCAGACGCAGTATATCTCCGGACCTGCTGTGGGGAGATATTCCTCCAGGCCAGAACACAGTAATATTCCCGGACCTGCTGGGAGATATTCCTCCAGGTCAGGACACAGTAATATCTCCGGACC
The DNA here is from genome assembly GCF_018991925.1 of Homarus americanus. Taxonomy (NCBI): domain Eukaryota; kingdom Metazoa; phylum Arthropoda; class Malacostraca; order Decapoda; family Nephropidae; genus Homarus; species Homarus americanus. The sequence continues at coordinate 1,789,505 of NW_024746541.1, read as the reverse complement.
TGTTGTGGGAGATATTCCTCTCAGGTCAGAACACAGTAATATCTCCCAGACCTGCTGTGAGAGATACCTCTCCAGGTCAGGACAGTAATATCTCCCAGACCTGCTGTGGGAGATATTCCTCCAGGTCAGGACGCAGTAATATCTCCCAGACCTGTTGTGAGAGATATTCCTCCAGGCCGACAGTAATATCTCCGCAAAGGTCCACCACACAAATGAAAACTATCTTGAACACAATTACAAGAGGTGGTGTGTGACCTTCAGTTGTGTGGAGGTGTGTGAAAAACCTTCTAAGGTGAAGCGTTTACATCATCTCTTAAAAAATATCTATTGTCTAAGTATTAATATTTATTGTAACAACTACTATTTTATTGTACCATCAAAACCTATTTTTTCGAAAATTATCATGTAAATAGATAAGGAATTACCATTGCAATAAATAAATTAGCCAACTGCTCCCCCATTATATTTATGTTTTTCAATTCCAGTGTATTTTATGAATATACTTATAATAAAAAAAATTATAAACAAATTAAAATAAATAAATAAGAGTAATAAATATTGAAGTGATAACCGTGGTAACATTCTGAGATGTTCTTATTACCACCATGCTATTGTACTATTCCAGATGATACTAAATGTTACATAATACTTCCTTGAGATAAATGTACAGTTTATATCAGGTGCCTAAGAGAGAGCTCAGGTTCTCTTCTTCTTTTTTTCTTACGGGTATTAGCCCACCCGGGCACAGGTCACTGACCCGCATCGGGGCCTGGGGGGCGAACACACACACACACACACACACAATAATAATAATAATAATAATAATAATAATAATAATTCATAGTAAATAAAATTATAATAATAATAACACACCATAAAGAAATACAAAAATTAAAAAAAAATCAAAAGTGAGAAACATTATATGTATGTTGTGTTGTAAATAGTATGAGAAACAGTTGAGATCCTGGAATTTTGTGTAAATGAAGCAGAAAGTCAGATAAGCAACCTGGGACTTGGTCACAATTTTCGTGATGCCATATAGCAGCAGGGTCTACCATTAGACCACACATTATGCTTCCAATATCTTCCCAGGCGGTAGTACCTCCCTTTTTGGTACCTACCTACTACCTAGTAAACTGGCTCAGCCATGTTAATATTGTTATTATTATCCACTCTGTATCTATGTTTTTCTGGCTAAATAAACTGTTTCAATTCAACACCTCACCTGGATCAATATAAAGTTATCACACATCACCTGAAGTGGATCATCTTGGATCAACATATAAGTAATATCACTGATAACTTCTTAATGTGTGCTTAGAGAGGCCAAAACAAACGTCACAGGAAGACTTGCGATAGCTTGTGGGGTCGTCTTTAAGTTCCAGCTGGTATCATCAGTTACCGCTTGAGACCACAACTTTGGCTATTCCCTGGTCATTCATCTGTAAAGTCCTTCAGTAAAAAGTTGTTGCTTGTGATGTGTGCATTCTTTGATGTGTGCATAATGAGTGTGACTATGTATATAAATTAGGCCAGGTTTAGACAGGTTTAGTCAGGATTATTCACACTTTGTTTTGTTAGATCTCCTTAGACTCTATTAGATATATAGTGCATTATGCTAAACATGTAGGCTCGCTTCAAAAAGTAACTTTACGATTTTTTGTGAGACAATATGAGACAGCGGATGAAGAATTTTGGCAACCCTACCGAGACAACAGAAGCCACAGTGTTCATTTTGAAATTTATCGGACCTCTCCGTAAAGGTACTTTTTGGAGTGAGTGTTTTTGCATTATTTTACTGAATAAACACTGACAGTTTATTTAAAATCGGTTCGATTTCTACATTCATTAGTGAGTATAAATTATTACTTGTTAAATGAGTAGGTCGACAGTGTAGGTGGACGCCTGACACCCTGCTTCACTTACTCCCTTCCATGATAAATTTGCACACCATATGAGACATAATAAATAATATGATAAGGAAAAAGTGGAAAAAAGTCTTAGCCGATGGTGTTAATATTTTTAAGATAGTTAAGTAAAATTGTGTCCGCCCTATAAACCACAAATAAATAATATAGCTCTTTGCCAGACGTGAATTATGTGTTCTTAAGAAAGGCAAATGAAGAAATAAACGAGGAAATAATTTTATTAAAAAGAAAACTAAACAATCACAGTGTATTTACGTGTTGATATGTACATTACCACGTCCTAATCTTTGGAGTTAGTTACATATATGCTTCAGGTTCTGTATATGCCAGTACTATCAAAACATCCTCATTTAATTATACAAGGACGGCTCACTGTGTGTGTATTTGTCAAAAGATTTTATGTTGCAAAGATGTTATCGTGCTGGAGAGTTGTTATTATTATTATTATTATTATTATTATTATTATTATTATTATTATTATTATTATTATTATTATTATTATTAGTATTATTATTATTATTATTAGTATTAGTATTAGTATTAGTATTATTATTATTTGTTGTTGTTGTTGTAAGAGATGAATGTAGTGTATGATTGTGTGGCCTAAGTAGACAAGTGTTGTGTAACTGAGCCGGAGTAGAGTGATAAGCTTCACTCTCTCCCAGCAAACAACTTTTGTCCATAAAGATATATAGGTCAATCTCCCTCTCTTTCCTGGGATATTTTTCTCTGTGATGCGCCTCACTGAATATATTGTGCCGTGTTTGTCTCCGCTATGAAGAAAGGCAATGTGATCGTCATAACATATATAACAACACGAAGAGCACGAAAGGAAAGTTATGGTCACTTTACTGTTTATTGAATTTCCTGTCTGAGCTGAACAATAACTGACGTCGACGGTTCTGCTCTAAGACTTGGCAACAGTTACTAAGACTTTTCCCAAGACAAAATACAATATGAATATACTGTAACTTTACAACCAATGTGATAGTGGATGGATCAGAGTTTTCCTTATATAAATAGATACTATTAGCCAGGGTTTGACACCATAAACAGCTGCTCGAGTGTCTACTTTATTAGTTATATGTTTACTTGCTGAGTTACTCGGACGAAGGGACAGGAGATAGTGCACAACCATCCGCAAGACCACCCGCACCTCCCTACCAAATTTCACCTCTCTACCTTCAAACTGTGGAAATGAATAAAGACGTTGGCGTTATGATGTTATTATTGCGCTACAACAACTAAGGTGTTTAAGCACGTAATGTACACACACACACACACACACAACAGTGCCACCACCGGTTGAGTAAGTTTAGGATCGTTCACGGAAAATTGGGATTATTTTCACTTAACTCTGGATAGGAATATTTTCTCCTACGCCCCCCCCATCCATTTTTATTTTGTTGAATCATTTTACACATTTTATTTACAGGAACCCTTACTCATACACACACACACATATATATATATATATATATATATATATATATATATATATATATATATATATTAGGATACGCCAGGTTAAATAATGGTAGTCATAACTATACAAGAACAAGGTGCAGTATTTTATGTGCGATACACAACACACAGAAACTCCGGATGTTTGTGGAACTTCACCTTCCTGTACTTTGTATCACTACACTACAATATCCGCTGGGAATATTTTTACTATACGGAGAGCAAGAGAGAGAGAGAGAGAGAGAGAGAGAGAGAGAGAGAGAGAGAGAGAGGAACGAAGGTGATAGAAACACCATTCCGTTAAGAGTCATCAGTATACACCAAAACACAGCTTAAGACACTGGTCCTCCACGCTGACGTACCGACACTCCGGTCAGCAGGCACTGTATGCTAAATACCACATTAGTTATTTTTGTATTTGTTGGTAAATAATAAGGCACCATGGGTGGTGATGATGCAGTAAGGGTCACTGATTATATACAACATTTGAGGCGGTAAAAGAATGTGTCAAGTGAGCGACCGGTTAGTGGGAGTAAACTTATGTATTGCCAGTCACACTTTTCTTAATCGTTCATATTGTGGCTACTGGTAAATCATGTATCACTAGTAACGAATGTCTTATCACTTTTCATAAAATAGTTCATATTGTCACGAGTGGTGATTTATGTCACTAGTATCACCAGTCGTATGTATCAAGTCATATTTGTCATAATGGTTCATACTGTCAGAAGTAGTGTATAGTGTGTCACTAGTCACAGTGTCTTAATGACATACGTGAACGCTTAAGACATAAAGGAACGTTATGTAGGTAGAAGGCTGGCGATCGATCGTCTGGGGTAGCTATAATAAGCATGTTACTGCAGGCTGGTGTGGCACGCCAGGTGGTGCTGATCACTCGTCCCAGAGCTGTTGTTTACATGTAAACAAAGGCATTATTCCTTTGTCAGAAGACTTCACTCAATACTCACGCCGCGTTGGTATATTACTTATCAAACTGGTGTAAGTCTCTTGGTATTACGAATATTATAATTAGTGTGTGTGTGTCTGTGTGTGTGTGTGTGTGTGTGTGTTTAATTTCACTTATTATAATATTCGTAATACCAATATTATAATTAGTGTAATTAAACACACACACACACACACACACACTACCAATAATAATACTTTTTTTTTGTAGAAAATGGCCTCCAGCCTCCCCCAATAGCCATTCCTTCGCCGCCATTTCATTACCTTGATATTAAATATCCTAATACATTAGTAGCTACAAGTGATCGTTGGCACTTCGTGCCCGGCGGCGAGTCCGGTGGTACAGTTTACCAAAGCATGAAAGTTCGAACGCTCATGCTTGGCTAGCGCGCAACCGCCGGAAGGCTGGCAGCGTACAGTGACATCGTTTTCCACCACAAATAAAATGGTTAATTAATGCTTTCCTAAAAAAACCTTCGACATGGGACCAGGTTTGTTCCACTCTACGAATTTGTTTTGCGATTTTTCCACCAAGTTGATGAAAAACGATTGTGCCGTTTCGGCTGCACTGAACAGACACACACACACACACACACACACGGTCGTGGTTGTTATAATCTTAGTCGTGGTTGTTATAATCATAGTCGTGGTTGTTATAATCATGGTCGTGGTTATTATAATCATGGTCGTGGTTATGATCATAGTCGTGGTTGTTATAATCATTGTCGTGGTTATGATCATAGTCGTGGTTGTTAAATTCATGGTCGTGGTTATTATAATCATGGTCGTGGTTGTTGTAATCATGGTCGGGCATAATCATGGTCGGTTGTTATAATCATCATAAGTCGTGGTTGTTATAATCATGGTCGGTTGTTATAATGTCGTGGTTGTTATAATCATTGTCGTGGTTGTTATAATCTTGGTTATAATCATCTGTGATTGTTTATAATCATGGTCGTGTTATAATCATAGTCGTGGTTGCTATAATCATGGTCGTGGTTATAATCATGGTCGTGGTTGTTATAATCATGGTCGTGGTTGTTATAATCATAGTCGTGGTTGTTATAATCATGGTCGTGGTTATTATAATCATGGTCGTGGTTATGATCATAGTCGTGGTTGTTATAATCATTGTCGTGGTTATGATCATAGTCGTGGTTGTTAAATTCATGGTCGTGGTTATTATAATCATGGTCGTGGTTGTTGTAATCATGGTCGTGGTTGTTATAATCATAGTCGTGATTGTTATAATCATATTCGTGGTTGTTATAATCATGGTCGTGGTTGTTATAATCATGGTCGTGGTCGTAAGACTTACTGTATCTAATATACTATAAGAAGGAATAGAATAAAGGTTTGAATAATTAATTACATAAATATTCGCCATAAGGAGAGGTTAAAATCATAAAAAAATATATTATGAATCACCGGTGATCATTCCGAGATAAATTATATTATGAATAGAAGTGACCTTGATTCTGTTTATATGAGTCACCATCTGCTTAAGTCATCACCTGTGTTAAGTCATCATAGTCATCTACGTTAGTCAGTTTTATGCCCACCTCACATGACTGACCGACCATCTATGTTCTTTCCGCGCGTGGGTGTTAGTTTTCAATGCGTCTTATTATTTATGCTGGTTTGATGTAAGACCTCCTACCCTCACTGACGCAGCTATGGTCAATTTGGTGTTATTCTTGTTTATAAGTTCCTTCTAATCTGTCTCAAGTCTATCCTTCCTGGCTATTGCCATCCCAACTGTCTGTTCGTCTGCGTGGTGTTTGATTGTAAGCCCGTCTGTTCTCTTTGTGTCGTCAAATCTGTCTGTCTTATCCGTTGTTGGCGTGTGTCTGCCTGTTTGTCTAATGTGAACCAGTCAGTCAGCTGTCTGTCTGTCATGTTAGTTGCCATATTGTCTATTTGTGCATGTATGAATCTGTCTATTTTTGTCAACCACCTGTCTGTTTCACTGTCTATATTCACCCTGTGTCTATTGTAGTCATCTTCGCCATGCATTCCTGTTATTATCTTTTTATCTCTTCTCCTTTTCCATGAGCCACAGGAATAAGTATACACTGTAGCTGTAAGGTCGTCTGGTAACGTTGAACCTGTGCATCCAGACGCATGATGAAACTCAGCTCCCCCCACCTGTTATCTCTAACTATTTTCTGTTTCCCCTTCTTTGTTCTATTTACTCATCTTCCTTCCTTTACTAATCCAAACAACATTAAAATAAAAGTAGGCTAAGAAAAAAAGTGGAGGGAGGAGGAGGGAGCCGTACGATAACTGCAATCGTGCGATGGGTGCGCCAAGTCCTTAGACTTGCATCGTTTTCCAGCGTAAATAAAATGGTTATGTAATGGCTTCCTAAAGAAACCATCGATATGGGACCAGGTTTGTTCCACTCTACGAATTTTTTGCGATTTTTCCACCAAGTTTGATGAAAAACGATCGTGCCGTTTCGGCTGCCCAGAGCAGACACACACGCACACACACACACACACACACACACACACACACACACATGCCTAGTCCTGTAGTATATTAGATCCTACCTGTGTTGAGTTAGTTGAACCGCAGATCTATGCGGCATTCAGTGACTGTAGCCTCATAGTCAATATCTGCAACTGTTGTCGGCTTTCGGGCCGATGCTCTTGTTCCCCTGAGGCAGAGCAAAGCCGACCGAAGGAGAAAGAAGGACAGTCGACATCGCATCCAGGCTGTAACATAACTTTGGGCTGCTGCTTCTGTTCGGATATCACCTCGAGTCTGGCGTAGAAGCATCTTGCACTTGGTCCCATCCCACCAGAGGTTGTGAACAATAGAGGAATGAAGCTGCCTTGATCAACGTTCTGAATTCTCTCCCCGTATCCCCTCATCTTGTCGTTCTCGTTCCTCCTATGTGCAGCATCGAGAGCTACTACTAATACTACTACTTTGCTGTTACTCGGAATCGAGAATAACGATCATCCAGCTATGATACAATGATATGAGTTATTAGGGATGTCACCTACGTTGGTGATTTCTGAGGTGACTAAAGAGGCCGATACGGGACCGGCAGGGTCGTTCACAGATGTTGCACATGTGGGGGGATACATCTAGTGCGGGAGGGGCGCCGGCAGCGTCTTTCCCTTGCGCTGACACTTGTCTGCCTCGGTATCCAGTCGGGCTAACGCGAGTACTGACGCCTTTTTGTGGGGTGTTCCTCCAAGCGTTACGATGTGGAGTAATCATCTCCCAGGTGTGGGGGTCGATTTGGCACTTTTTCAGGTTTGTCTTAAGATTATTCTTATACCGTTTCAAATGCCCGCCAGCATTACGTTTACTATTCGTTAGGCGACTGTAAAGTAGCTGCTTAGGCAGTCTACTGTCGTTCATGCGGGTAACATGGCCAGTCCAGTATAGTTGTTCATGGATAATGGTAGCCGCGATGCTCCTACAGTTGGTGTTAACGAAAATACTGGTATTTGTTGTTTTCAAGTGCCTTGAGGTGCCTCCTGTATGTGACCCATGTTTCACTATCATATAGTAGGGTGGGGGAGGGGGGGTGGACCACTGCTCGATATACTTGCAACTTTGTAGATAATTTAAGCTCCCTACAGCTGAAGACACGGGTACGGAGTTTGCCAAAGGCTGAGATGACATCTGATCCGATGTTGAATCTCTTCATCGATGTCTGCAGTGGTGGACAGGTGGGAGCCGAGATACCGAAAGTGGGCAACATTAGAGAGGGAAGTACCGTTAAGCTGGATGGATGGTGGAGGTGTGGCTGAACCAAGGGCAGGCTGAAAGAGAATCTGAGTCTTATGTACATTTACCTCAAGGCCGAAGTGTGCATGCGCATCTGCGTAGGTGTTCAGGATCTCCTGTAGGTTGCATTCAGTGTGAGCGACAAGGGTGAGGTCGTCTGCATACTGAAGATCAGTAATGGAAGCTGCTGACACATTTGTTCCTGCATGGAGTCGTCTTATGTTGAAAAGTTCCTTCATCCGGTACTCGATGTCCACCCTGCCGGCTAAATTGGTACTGTCACGAGTAAGGAAGGCAGCCAAGAATTTGGAAAAGAGATTTGGTATCCGTACATATCCTTTTTTTACCCGCATTTGGATGGGGAAAAGCTCAGACTGGGTGCCATTGTGCAGGACACTGCCGTTCATGCCATCGTGGAGTTGCCTCACAATGGTGATGAATTTTGGTGGGCAGCCAAAACGGCTGAGGGTCCGCCAGAGAGTTTCCTTGTTAACTGAATCGAAGTCCTTGGCCTGGTCGATGAAGACCATGTAAAGGTCACGACGCTGTTCTCTGCACTTTTTCTGTATCTGGCGGGCAGCAAAGATCATGTCAGTGGGGTCACGTGGTGGTCTAAATCCATATTGAGATTCTGGGAGAAAGTTTTCCGCCTCAGGAAGAAGTCTGTTTAAGAGAATTCGGGCGATAATCTTGCCAGCTACGGGCAGGAGCGAGATCCCGCGGTAGTTGCCACAATCTGACCGGTCCCCCTTGTACTTTTAAAGGCGTCCTTAAGAGCTTGGGAGATTTCCTCCTTTTCCCATGTTGTCTCTAGGAGAGAGTGGAGACGGTTGGTAAGCAGAGGTCCTGCTGCTTTATACACCTCGGCTGGGATTCCATCAGGCCCTGAGGCTTTGTTATTTTTCATCTGTTTGATGGCAGTAGTTACCTCATTCAGTGATGGAGGATAGCTGAGGTGGGTCAGCTCTGGATGCTGAGGGACGTGCTGGGTACTCAGGACATCCACATCAGTCTTTCGATTGAGCAGCGAATGTTAAGAGCTCTTTCCACTACTGAAGGATGTCTTCTTCATCTTTATTTAGGGAGTTATCATTCCCATTGGATGAGCGGAGGGGGCTGCGCCATGGGTTATTGGCTCATAAAATGTTTTAGTGGACTTGAAAAATTCGTGCAGCTAGTGTTGATCTGCAAGTTTTGCATTTCACTTGTTTTATTTTTAAACCAGTCGTTCTTTAGATTGCGAAGTTCGCGCTGAGCCTTCGCTTTCTTCTTGTGGAAGGTATCAGCTCTGATCCAAGACTGAGGGTTGTTCTGCCAGTCAGTTAAAACAGCACTTATATCATCGACAAGTACATTGATTTCCGGGTCATTTTCATCAAACCAGTCACCACCATAAACATCAGCACACAAACACACAAGTAAACTGTCCAACAGAAACACAAACACACAAATAAACTCACCAACATAAACACAAACACACACATAAATTCACCAACATAAACACAAACACACAAGTAAACTCATTAACATAAACACAAACACACACATAAACTCACCAACATAAACACAAACACACACATAAACTCACCAACATAAACACAAACACACAAGTAAACTCACAAACATAAACAGAAACACACAAGTAAACTCACCAACATAAACACAAACACACAATTAAACTCACCACCATACCACCACCACAAACACACAATGTAGAGCAACACACGAACACAAACACACAATGTAAACTTTCCAACATAAACACCAACACAAACACACAAGTAAACTCACCAACATACACACAAACACACAAGTAAACTCACCAACATACACACAAACGTACCTACAAAAAAATAAAGGCAGGAAAATACACTCTCTTCCCTCCCTAACTGGTACACTATTTATGTATTCTTCTTGCTGTATATCTTGCCGCTGTCACTTCAGTTCCTGAGACCTTGTAATAATATCTTGTATTTTGGTTTCAGATCTCACCCATTGGTTTCCTTTCCTGTCCCTGAGTGTTCTGCCTAATATGCATATTTTCAGGCTTCTTTGAGTAGCCTTGCATTCATGTTTGTATTCACTCGTGAAGTTTACTCCCAAAGGTACTGGTAATGCGCGTTATTCAACTTATTTTATTTCTAGATAAAGGTGTCTGTTGCTTTTTTTCATATGAGTTAGTTTTCCTATGGCGCTCCAGCTCACTATAACACTTCTTGTATTTTTTCATGAATTATTATCACATGTTGACGCAATCAGCCTTCCTACATCTGTACATTCTAAGTCTTCTTTCAAATTCAGATGGTTAACCTCAGCAGGCTGGGAACTTGTGAAGCTGCTGGAAATAGATTTTAATCCTATCTTTTAACTTGCACATGTATATTTTTGGGGGGTTCAAACACCATAATGACCAAAATCAAAACAAACTTATCTGAAAGAATCAACATTATTATCTACATTCAGTAAATACGCACCGGTACTGTTGTGAAGTGTTGTAGGGAGATGATGTCTCCTTGTTACACTTTTTATTGGTGAAAACTTTTTTGTCACCAATTAACACCTTGATTAATTAGGCATCGATCGTAATCACACTTTTGGTAAAAAAAAAAAGAAGCGATTTATTGTACTTACACATAACATAAAATTTATTCGTTGCACCCCTGGACTACTTTCTGCTCTACTAGTAAATGTATTTATGATCCTGTGAAAAGTGTGTCTCAAAGGGTAATGCAAACACTACACAGCATATTTCGAACCTTCGGTGAGGCAGTGTTGCCGGCACTACACTGTATCGCATTCAGTGCCCCAACTTTAAAGTTAGATATCCATTCACAGGGTACAGTGACAGAGGGATCGATGATGTGATCCTGGAGCACTTCCTTGTTCTCCCACCTGCGAAAGTCCACTTAACTTTACAGATTGGGAAGTAAAGGAGGTCGAGTGCACTGCCTATTGGACCCACTCTCAATTTTACCCATTCACAGCTGGATTCTGAGACCCTACGGTTCTGTAATTACTCTTAATTAAACCCTTTCTATTGCTCAACTAATTGGAAGAAATTAAGTGGCATTTGAAGTTGTTGGTGAGTGTGTCTGGACTGGTGTTATTAAAAATCAACAGAAGTTTTTATATCTTATTAATTTCTTCTTTCTTTTATGAAGAGAATTACTGAATGTGACGACAATACTAATCTGGATCTCTGACAATTCTGCTTCTTCATTTAAGCGTTTTATGTTATGCAGCTCATATTTGTTACTTTGAGCACCGGCTGTGTGACCTGCCCAAGATGATTTCAATTTCCACAAACACATTCTTCGGTCTTTTAACTTTCTCACTTGACAAAATATACATCACTACACCTGTTGACCGACTGAAGACTTAAGACACTCTCGACTCACATGGACACCCTCAGCTCACATGGACACTCAGCTCACATAGACACCCTAAGCTGACATGGACACCCTCAGCTCACACGGACACTCAGCTCACATAGACATACTCAGCTCACATGCACACCCTCAGCTCACATGGACACTCTCAGCTCAAATTGACACTCTCAGCTCACGTGGACATTCCCATCTCACATGGACTCTCAGCTCACATGTCCACCCTAAGCTCACATGTCCACCCTAAGCTCACATGGACACCCTCAGCTCACATGGACACTCATCTCACATGGACACTCTCGGCTCACATAGACACTCAGCTCACATGGACACCCTCAGCTCACATGGACACGTAACCATTGTCTGGACTCTACAATAATATAATTTACAGTAAGTGTTCGCTTCACAGAAAATTTAGTGATAATTAGAAGTTATTGTTAACTGTTGGTTACTGACGGTAGATGATAAACAATTATTTATATGATGAAACTAAACTTACCTAACTTACTGAACCATCCATTATTTACCTGAATTATGTTGGTTTAGTTTATTTTTGTCAGTTCTCGTGCTGATAACCTGTAACTCTCCCTCAAGGTATTAGTCGTGTTACCAGCAGGTCCTGGTGATAAACTACAGCAGAGGCCCTACACCCCACCTCTTGTTTATTGTAAAACTCTGCTAATTATATATATATATATATATATATATATATATATATATATATATATATATATATATATATATATATATATATATATATATATATATATATATATATATATATATATATATATATACTGTATATGTATGCAACCTAAAAGTCTTTTGCAATAAACAAGGAGAGTTGAGCCTCTTACTTTACTGTGGTACAGATCTTGTTACATTGTGGCTTGTTTCTGTGGTCAGTGGTGTTGTTTATGTGTGTTTGCCATGTTCTTGTGTCGTATGAAACATAAACTTATAATTAATATTCTTTTCAATAATAATAATAAGAATAATAATAAGAATATAAATAATAATAATAATAATTATTATATTAATAATAATTAAAATAATAATAATAATATTAATAATAATAATGTAAGATTTGAACACAAGAACAGTATGTCATAAAAGATAAAGAATCAGTAAATTATTTCTCTTAAATCACGTATGTTATTGTTATCGTGTGTCGGGGCGGCCAAACAGATAAATGTTCGCCGCCTCTCTTAAAGGTATCACCCAAGGTATACTCTTTACTCACCTGTAAATTGGTATGTCACTTTACGTTCCAGGAAATGAATGCAGTGTACTGCAGTGCTGGGTACGCTGCCTCTTTGTGTACTGAAACACTTAGTTAGCAGTGTGTTGTATCCACACTTCCCTTAACAGCCAGGCCAATGGCACTCATGTTCACTTTTCACAATGATTTAAATTTGACACCAAACACCCAAAGTAACTTTATTATATCATTATATCATTAGTAGATATATATATATATATATATATATATATATATATATATATATATATATATATATATATAGTCCATATAGCACGCGGACTTCCATATACAAACAATACTTCACTAGGCGGGAATCGAACCCTGGACCTCTACGTATGAAGGACCACTAAGGCAATCCTAGGCTTTGTTTTATTTCACACAAAGCCTGCGCATTCGTCTTATTTTTAAGCACCGTGAACCTCCACTGGGGATTGCCTGTGCCAGCTATGTTGTCGTAGTAGTATTTTACCGAATCCAGCTCGGAAACACGAGGCTACATATATATCTCATCAGTGTTTATAGCACGCGGACTTCCATACCCAAACAATACCTCTTGGTGTTGTCTTATACAGTATAACAAAGTGTGTGGAGGACACACCTTCCTCGCTTATATCTAATATATGTACACACACACACACACACACACACACACTACAAAATCGTCTCCCATTTCTGTAGGGCAGACAGCATTGATGTTGTAGAATGTTGTAACGTTATTCACACGTCCACTCATACATACATGCATACCTACATATCTACATGTTTGCATAAATAAATACGTGTATACATATATGCATATATATATATATGCATAGGTATATACTGTGTCTACAAGGAAAGCTCTGTGTTAATATAGTATGAAAAACAAACAATACTCAGTGTAATGAATCTTGTCGTATATTATCATAAAATTCTCAAGTAGAACAAAATTTTCTTGTCATTAAAACTGAACCGAATTTGTTTGAAACTTAAAAAAAACAAATGTTTATCTAATTTATAGAAGAAAATTTATGCCTCACATATTAAGCGCTTCATCTCGTTCTCGGTTATCATCGTATTTCTTAAGATGATTTGACAAGGTATCAGTTTTCTGCATTTTTTTAAGCTACGTGTATACACAAACTTGGTGATATTATTACATTCTAGAAATACAAATTTTATGGATAATATATTTTTTATAACTAGATATGAACTCTAGGCCTATTGTTGATGCTTTTTATATCATGGTGAAAAAATTAAAAAGTGGCATAGGCCTAATTATGGTGCAAAACCTATTTAAAGTATTAACTACTCAACAGCCTTTAAAACCTTCAGCAGTGGGTGTGACATGATCAGGAAGGAGTCCCAACAACTCCCTGAAGGCCTGTGTCTATTATTTTTGCTTATAAAAATAGTACACTAATTACTATAATTGTGTTCATAATTTTGTAGTAGTATAATTATTAACCTTTCATATTATAATTAATTTTAGAGAGTGACTAAGTTTTATAATTGAGATAATGTTATTAATATCAGACTTGAAATATGTGTGTGTTTGTGTGTGTGTGTGTGTGTGTGTGTGTGTGTGTGTGTGGTTGCGTGACGAAGAAAAATATTTTACCTCTGAGTTCTATAAGTAATCAATCCAGTACAGCAACCATTCTTATTGTCAGTCCAGTTCTATCCTCCACCTTGCCTGAACCACAGTAATATTTAGTCATTCTAAGGTGTACCAAAGTAACGGACGCATTTCACATTTATTATGCTAATATTTACTACTTCCTCACCGCCTGCTCTGTGGGTACATCATGTGTTGCCTTTGTTATATTTTCTCTCAATAGAAGTTCATAACATTAATTAAACGTCATACCTATTTGAGCTCACCAAGTCTATATCATTTACCTGTCATCTGTTTGTTGGCAAGTCTTTCACTGGCTGTTCATGACACTTGATTATTAACCATTCACTCTTAGATTATCCATAACACTTTCACACTGCCCATGACATTTTGAGACTATCCATACACTCTTAGATTACCCATGACACTTTCAGTCAGCCTATGACACACTTTCAATGTCTCTAACACCACCAGACAACGTGCAAAGTCTCAGAAGATATATAATAACAGATAACTTTGGACATTCACAATAATACTAAGTCCATTAAACCGATAAGTCAAGATACATATCTGACCCAATATTCCCTCACGTGACTACAAACGCTATCAGAAGACTTTATGACGCTTGTATATGACCTGAAATTCTCTCAGGTGACACAGAACACTTTCAGGTAATGAACAACAGCATTGTCAAATAAACTTAAGATACTTATTATTTTGTTTAAGAAACTTATAGATGGTTCAAGGAATTTAAGCTGGAGTAGATATTTACATTAGGTTACTCTTACACACACACACACACACACACACACACACACACACACACACACACACGATACTCAACCCAAGAGAGTCACACCCACTAGATACTCACATTATGATAAGAAACAAACATACGAGGTAGTCACGCTGTAATACTCACACACACTAGAACCACATTATAATACTGATGCACTCTACATACTCGCTCCAGATACTGTAGTTAGGTGAGTGATGATACTCCTCGTGGACCTGTAAATGAGAGAGTACAGTACTGTAATGTTCCACAGTCTGTAATAATTCTCTCCTCAACAAGTATGAGATAGAAAGAAATGATGGACGACATACTTCACTTCACCTGCCATAACTTACCGTCCGTGAAGGTCCTTGGCTACACACACACACACCGCCACAGGTCTCACTCACCCACGACAGCTGTCCGAATGTAACTGAAGGTCGTACCATTGGGAGAGGGAAACAATCACTGGCACGAAGGAAATGCAATTATTTATGCAAACTGTTGCCCAATAACCGTAAACATTCTCAAGTGAAAGCTGCCCCCATTACTCCACTGTGAACCTTTCTGGCGAAGCGGCATAAAGCCAGCATGGATGACTGCCTCTCTCGCCACCCACTCAGCCTTTAACACTATCACCTTCATCACCACCATCACCATCACCATCATCAGCAGTCTCTTTCACCACCCAGCCATAACACTACCACCTTCATCATCATCATCTGTCTCTCTCACCATCCACCCCTTAACACCACCACCAACCAAATGATGATGGTGATGATGATGATGATAGTGCTAAGGGTTGGGTGGTGAGAGAGACGGATAATGATGATGATGATGGTAGTGATGGTGTTAAGTGCTGGGTGGGTGGTGAGAGAAGGAAATAATAATGATGATGATGATGATGATGATGATGATGATGATGATGGTGGCTCTGAGAATACGTAGATTAAATTAGTTCCTGCAGAAGCTTTCCATTTGTACCTTTCATTATTATTTTTTTATTTATTTATTATATGTTTATTCTTTTGTTTTATTATTAGACTTGAAGATATATAAGGATTACCCTGTACACCGTGGATTATTTACCTGTCATCCCAGGGCATCAACCACGTGGGGATTTTGTTACAGATTACTGATAAGTTGAGATGGAATAGGTACAGTACAGCTTGTGTCCCTCAGTGGTCTGGATATTTGTGAGCCAATTAATTTTTTTAGATAATCTGGCGAGAATATAGTTGTTCTAGTTAGTGTTGGCTCTCACTGGCTAGCAATTAAACGTTCCGCTCTCCTGAGTATTGAACCCAGGGACATTAACTGCCCAGCCAGTACGATAACCACTTCGCCACCGTACCCATAAACAAGATGAGAACTTGTAAACATTGTTGGGCCAATAATGAGATCCCTAAAGTTCGCTAAAACCCAATAAGTTCAGCGATAAGTTCATTATAATTAAGTAACTAACTACGTTCAGTCAGGTCACACAACAAGCCAAGGCTAAGTAACGTCTCTCTTGTTATACGTTACACTCAACGCTGTCACACTGTACAGTATAATGTATGGTCGACACAACCAAGACGGTGTGTAATAAATTATGTTGTGTACTGTTGATGCTTTATATTCCCTTAATTTTTATTCTTTGGTTGTACACACACACACACACACACACACGCACACACACACCTATTGTTAAAATAATAAACAACTCCTGATTTATGTACTGTACAGCCCTGTAAATGTATTCAATGCATATTATATCATTATGTCTAAATCAAATGTAAGTCTGTATATTTTCATCCACCTGCTGCAACTCTATTAATAAATCGTTATTATTGGACTCCACTTATTGTCTTACTTTATTTTGATATGAAACACAACGTCGTTATCACTCAATGACTGATCAAAGTCGGGATGTAGGTCATGTTTTTCAGTGAACGACGATCATGAAGCCGAAGACGTATACTTGTTTATGTAACGACCTCAGCTAAAGTATGTTTGTTGGATGTTGTTGAAGGACACTACACACACGGCGCTGGGTAAGGATGTTGACTGCATGTGATACCTCTTCAAGTGTTCCAATGTCATAAAACAGCTTGACTTACAAATATTCAAAATTTGTTGTATAAAATGTATCACCAGGAATTTAATAAAGTAAAAGGAATCAGGACAATTTACAATAAAAATTAATAAAAATTTGTTTATAAATTACTGACGAATGTGATTAGTGGATGAATGCAATATTTTATTTTCACTAAGATATAATTGTCATTCTAACTCGAGGCAGGACTAAGTTTGGTACTGACTGTGCAGTTGGGGACAAAAGTTCGCTCCCTGTGGTGAAACTGGGTCAATGGAATGAGTCTCCGAACTGACCTACCCTGACTGTTTCATCTCGTTTTGGGTCGATGCTTCTTCATTTTAGACACAGGAGTGAACTTTTGATCCCGACTGTACATGTGTCAGATATATAACATAAGTGGCGAGTGACCTAATTAACAATGTGGGCTTACATGGTACACCATAGTCAAGACAGACTGATGCAGATATGTGTTAAAGTGGTGTAATAAAACGTGAGAGTACAGGTCTGCTATACGTTTTACTTATATGCAGACAGACAGACGTCAGGTGACAGGAAGGTTCACAACTGAGGAGTAAGAGGGATGCAGAAGGTGATTGACGTCAACCTTTAACTAAATGGAACTTAAATGTCGTAGGTGAGGCATGATAACAAAACAATAAGTAAGAGAGAGAGAGAGAGAGAGAGAGAGAGAGAGAGAGAGAGAGAGAGAGAGGAATGGATATTAATGGTGCAGTAACCATGGAAATATCTGTAAATTAGCGTAAGCGAAAAGACATATCAGCTGGCATGAAGGGAACAGAAGGAGAAAATGGGGGAACTTTTTCATGAAGCGAGTGACTTTAGATTAATACGGGGATGATCTTAGTTACTGTATAGATTAAGGTGTTATGAGCGAGTTAATATTCGGTGTTAGATATTTGGTGATTACAAGAGAGAGATTATTAATTGAAAGATAACGAAGGATATTTATAGCGGTGGCTGATACAATATTGGGATTTTACTGGTTGTATGTGAAGGCTGAAAATGATCAGATTTTCGAGACGTAAAGAAAATTATGTCTTGGTGGCAGTGAATGTAACCCGGTTGTCTGTATCGTACTGTCTTATGAACCCAAATAGATTAGAAATTTCGTGTCGTTTTAGTGATTAAATGATCTACTGAGATACTTGACTAACTGGGGCACTGAGGTCATAGGATAGTTAGTGTCATCAGCAAAGGAAAGTAAGCTGCTGGAATGAATAGACAGCAGGACATTGATGTAGAGTAAGAAGAGGGTAGATACAAACTTCAAGCCTTGAGGAACGCCAGCATTGAAGGACCAGTGGAGAGAGAGAGAGATCAGGAAATCAAAAGAGTCTAGGTGACCAAAAGAGGAAAATTAATAGAGGAACTTGGTGTAATAGTATAATAGGTTTAGATATATTAAGGACATAAATCGGGTGAAGAATTTAGGTTATGGGATGTGAAGAACTAGCTGTAGGTGTTGGTGGGCGCCAGTGTCACGTAGATCAACGGTTGGGTAGAAGGTTGGTTGTGATGGCTGTTATAAGAAGAGTTGTGGTGGAGTTGGAAAAGTTGTTATAAGGAGAGTCGCCAAATTACCAATATGATTTGCCATTTGAAGGGATTCTCCTGTACACTAAATACATTGATTATACCAATGACAAATAGAATTGACTAAATATTCAGTCAATGGTGGTATATATTAATTCATATATATTACTGCTCCGTTTAGTAAAATACATAATGCACAGTGAATATAGTCAGATGTATATATATTATACTGAACAGTCTCACGGCGACACATACTGTACACCCCATTACTCTAGTTTGTGACGTCACCTGTTACTGTCCTGGCTGGTGGTTCATGTTTATGGTATTTAACACAACTGGCACTAGTACGTAAATATGCTGCATAGATACATATGCTAATTATAAATTACCCACAATTTTAGTTATACTAAGAACACATTAGTAAATTTCAAGTCATTCAATCCTTTTCTTTTTACTTAGAACACAACACAAATATTCTGTTTCACTTTACTCAAGTTCATTTATATGTAAATATATGCACACACTTTTATACCTAGTAATAGTAAGCCTCGGACTGGCAAGCGGGAATGCTTTCAGCTGAAACTGTGTAGACGTAATCAAGTTTGCAATTTGTTTTCCACGACTTGTGTGACACAAAAGTTTCTGAATGTAAGAGACTATTGGCTGCCTGGGTCTGTTGGGGCTTACGAGGCCTAATGGGACTTAGCGGGAACTGACATGACTTAGAGGGGCCTGACAGGGGTTACTGGTGCCTAATGGGACTTAGCGGGGATCTGACGGGGCTGAGTGGGGCCTGACAGAACTTACCGAGGCCTGGCGAGGCTTAATAAGCCTATAGACAATGTTTAATGGGGCTTGATGAGTTAGACAAGTCTTAGCGAGGGTTGACGGGGCTTAGCTAGGGCTGACAGTGAGGCCCAAGGGGGTATGTATGTTAGAGGTTAGCGAGGCCCACTGAGCCTCTGTCCCTTACACTTCACTAAGAAATAACTTTACCAAATGGGCACAGATTCTAACCAAAGTTGTCACAAAATAATTCATTCATTAGCTTTTAGATGAGTTCACGTCTCGGGTAATCGTCATTATATTAGACAGTTACATCACTAGTAAATACAGGAGTGTGGTGTATCAGTCACTCGTTCCGCGCTACCCTTGTTCTGCCCTGTACCAACACAGCACACCTTTTACTGACTTACAACGAACTGTAAGTGCTAGTTCTGTATTGATGTGTGTATTATAGGACGACGCTTCAACGTGAGAGGTTATCATGTGACCCTCCCACCACCACCACCATCTTCCCATCCACAATCCCCATCACACCCCCCCCCGACAGTTCGCCATCAATCTGGACCACCCTACTAAAAATATCCCCACCTTGATATATTACGCTCCAGCTGAGACCATTAAAACGTTGAAATATACAGTGAGATTTTACCACAGTTACCAGGAAAAGTAAGCTAGGAACATTTGATAATAATATGTGTCCTGGATGTTCGGAATCGTAAGTTATCTCTACAGAAAGAAATAGTCGGGATAATTCTCTTTCGAAGAAAAAAATGAAACTATTTTTGGACGGAGGTGATGGAGTGAGCGACTGATGGCCGAGGACAATCAATTTAATGGATTGAAAAGGTAAATTGATTTCTGGAAACTTAAAAATGAATTACTCTTGTTGTGAGGGACGCCGTCCATGATATACTAACAGTAGAATATATTGTAATGTGGTTAAGTTGAAAACATACAAGTTTAACTATACGGGATAATTATAACTTCCTTCACCAGACGCTGATCATGTGTCTTTCGTCTTAGTTGTTATAAATCATATTTTCTTATTAATTTTGTGGTATAAATGTTATCCTTTGTTCCTGTTAATTACGTAAGATTATTATACAGGAAACTTCTATCTGTTTCCTGCGTATATTTTCTCTCATGTTGGCCAACCTCCCCAAGCTGGAAGGAACATTTGAAGCCTCTTGTATTATGTTCACTTAGTTTGGTTCTCTTGCCTCTGAGGTCAGCAATTACTGCTGCGTGACGTCAAAAACAATAACTTCATCTTTTATAACGAGGGAGTTTGACTAAGACTGATACATATTCATGAACACAAACATTATATCAACAAATGTTTGAGTATTGTAATACTGGAATAAATAAAACCTATAATAAGGAAGATGTGAACACCTTAATGTTTCCTGTGGACGGAACTCTACCCACAAAACCATAGTTCATTATTAACTTTTCCTAAAATTAAACCTTCAGTATTTTGTGGTGTTGGAGACATAAACAACTTGATACATAGATTAACTTTCAACTCGTCCAGTGTTTAAGCCTTAGTGGCCTTCCCGCTTCATCTGTTTCTTTCCTCACAGTTTACCTCAGTAACTGTGGGACACGGTCAGTGACGGCCAGTGACTGCTAGTGACACGGTCAGTAACATGCTCAGTGGCACGGTCAGTGACACGGTCAGTGACACGGTTAGTGAGGCAGCCGGTGACATGAGAAGGAAGAGACAAAAGATATAATGAATACGATGAATTTATGAGAGAGAGAGAGAGAGAGAGGAATAATATAACCACTGTACCGACAACACTACTTACATTAACCAAAATAAACAATATTCTCACACTGGTCATCTTCATCACCCTCCGTCCCTCCCTCCCTCCTTCTCTCCCTCCCTCCTTCTCTCCCTCCCTCCTTCTCTCCCTCCCTCCCTCCCTCCCTCCCTCCTCGCCTTACTTTTCTTTCCACCTGTTCCTATTGCACTACTCTCCTTGTCTTAATCATCACCACACTCTCCTTGTCTCTCATCATCACCACACTCTCCTTCTCTCATCTCTTGGCGTCTCTCACACCCCATCTTTCCATCGTCACTCCACAAGTCTCGTGTTTCACCTTGCCAGTCTTACCTTACTCCTGGCCTGGTCGCGTCTCACCTCCACTCAGTGTGATCTTAATCCTTATCCATTTATCTGTCCCACCCTCTCTTATCCCGTCTCCCCTATTCCCTCATTATTTTCCTCTTTGTTTCCTCTCCCTCGTCTTAATATCCAGACAAGGACACATTTATCTTCTTCTTTTTTTGTCCGGTTTCTCTCTCTTCCTTCTTCCATCCCTTTATCGTCTTTCTCTGTTAAGTCTTGTTTATTTTCCACCTTTCTTTGCTCTCATAATTTACCTACTTATCTCTCGCTTTCTTTTGTTGTTATCTTCCCTCTTCCTGTATTCTTACTTCTTTTTCATTGGATTTCTTCTTCTTCGTCTTTCTGTTGTCTTTCACTTTTTGTTCTTCTTCTTCTTCTTGTTCTTCTTCTCTTCCTCCTCCTTCTGCCTCTACATTAACACGCTATACATCTTTGCCACACATGTTCCTACTGCATTTTACCTTCAGTGACTTTGAATTTCCAAACTTCCTCCGTTTATTGGATTTACCGCCTGAGAAGTTCCTCATGGTGGACTAGCCTCCTCCCTCCCCCTCCCTGTTCTCTCAGCCTCTCACTCTCAGTCTCTCCCCCACTCTGTCTCTCACTCTCTTCCTCACTCTGTCTCTCACTCTCAGCTTTTCTCTCCACTGTCACTCTCAGCCTGTCACTCTCACTCTCTGTCTCTCTCTCTCTCTCTCTCTGTCTCTCACCTCCCCACTTCCACTCTACACCCCAGCCTGTCACCTCCCTCCCCACCACAGCCCTCACTCTCCCCACTGTCTCCCCACTCCCCAGCCCCACCCCTCCTGGTCCCCAGCCTCTCACCCCTCTCCACTCAGCCTCCATCTATCCTCTTCCTCCACTCTCAGCCTCCTCCCACTCAGCATCCTCCCTCCCCCACCTCAGCACCTCTCCTCTACTCTCAGCCTCCATCTATCCTTCCTCCACTCCAGCATCTCCCTCCTCTCACTCTCAGCCTCCTCTCACTCTCAGCCTCCATCTATCCTCCACTCAGCATCTCCTCTCACTCTCAGCCTCTCCCCCCTCTCACTCTCAGCCCCTTTCTCCCTCCACCTCTCCCGTGTTCCCTCCACCAGGAGCAGGAAACCCCCAAGACTCCCTCACTAGGAAGTCGTGGGTGTCTACGTCTCCCACACATAGTAAAGATCACCTTTAATAAGACAGGTTTATGCTCAGGGTAATTATTAACTAGTGTTTGTACTCTACTGTCAATAAAAACACACACTGGATGTTTATAATTCAATAGTGCCGTCAATAGTGCCGTCAATAGTGCCGTCAATAGTGCCGTCATTAGTGCCGTCAATAGTGCCGTCAATAGTCCGTCAATAGTGCCGTCAATGCGTCAATAGTACCGTCAATAGTGCCGTCAATAGTACCGTCAATAGTGCCGTCATTACATACGTTTTTTACCCAGCAAAGCGAAGGTCAGAAAGTCCATTACGTGAATTTTATTTAATTTCAATGTAATTTTATTGTTTTTATTTATTTATAGTCTGCCTCTTGCTTATCCAGTCGTCTCACACTATATTACAGAACCTGAGCTGGGTGTAGAATGGTGTCCTCTCCTTGTTGTAATAAATAATAAGACTAACAGTTGAGGTACAGCCGTAGCATAAAACATTTGATTGTGTTTTCTGATCAATATATTGGTCTTCTTCTGTTTGTATCTCTATAATGTTTACTTCCTTCACTACACACTAAGTCCTTCTTCCCCTCCCGGGTTGGTCCTCTGGTTTCCCTCCACCCACCTCTCCTCCACCAGCCTCAAGGGCCACGTCACGTCTGAAATGTAGTCTCGGGAAGATGTAATCTGAAATTTCGTGGTAGACTGGCAGACTGTGGGTCGTGTTACAGCCAATTCGTGACTCAGAGGCCTTAATGCTATACAAGCTTCCCCTTCCCCTTCAGTCTCTCCGGCCTTCCTCTCCCCTTCAGTCTCTCCTGCCTTCCTCTCCCCTTCAGTCTCTCTGCCTTCCTCTCCCCTTCAGTCTCTCCACCTTCCCGCCCCTTCCTCTCCCTTCAGTCTCTCCTTCCTCTCCCCTTCAGTCTCTCCTGCCTTCCTCTCCCCTTCAGTCTCTCCTGCCTTCCTCTCTCGTCTCTCCTGCCTTCCTCTCCCTTCAGTCTCTCCTGCCTTCCTCTCCCCTTCAGTCTCTCCCCTTCCTCTCCCCTCAGTCTCTCCTGCCTTCCTCTCCCCGTCTCCCTTCAGTCTCTCTGCCTTCCTCTCCCCTTCAGTCTCTCCTGCCTTCCTCTCCCCTTCAGTCTCTCCTGCCTTCCTCTCCCCTTCCTCTCTCCTGCCTTCCTCTCCCCTTCAGTCTCTCCTGCCTTCCTCTCCCCTCAGTCTCTCCTGCCTTCCTCTCCTTCAGTCTCTCCTGCCTCTCCCTTCAGTCTCTCCTGCCTTCCTCTCCCCTTCAGTCTCTCCTGCCTCTCTCCCTTCAGTCTCTCCTGCCTTCCTCTCCCCTTCAGTCTCTCCTGCCTTCCTCTCCCCTCAGTCTCTCTGCCTTCCTCTCCCCTTCAGTCTCCTGCCTTCCTCTCCCCTTCAGTCTCTCCTGCCTTCCTCCCCCTCATCCTCTCCCTCCCCTTCAGTCTCTCCTGCCTTCTCTCCCTTCAGTCTCTCCTGCCTTCCTCTCCCCTTAGTCTCTCCTGCCTTCCCTCCCCTTTGCTCTCTCCTGCCTTCCTCTCCCCTTCAGTCTCTCCTGCCTTCCTCTCCCCCTCTCCCCCCCCCTTCTCTCTCCTGCCTTCCTCTCCCCTTCCTCTCGCCTTCCTCTCCCCTTCAGTCTCTCCTGCCTTCCTCTCCCCTCAGTCTCTCCCCTTCCTCTCCCCTTCAGTCTCTCCTTCCTCCTCCCCTTCAGTCTCTCCTGCCTTCCTCTCCCCTTCAGTCTCTCCTGCCTTCCCTCTCCCCTTCCTCTCCTCCCTTCCTCTCCCTTCAGTCTCTCCTGCCTCCTCTCCTTCTCTCCTTCCTCCCTCAGTCTCTCCCTCCTTCTCTCCCCCCTTCATCTCCCCCCCGCCTCCCTTCCCCTCTCTCTCCTGCCTTCCTCCCCTTCAGTCTCTCTGCCTTCCTCTCCCTTCGTCTCTCTGCCTTCCTCCCTTCCTCCCTCCTCTCCTTCATCTCCCTCCCCCTCTCCCCTCCCCTCCTCATCTCCCTCCTCTCCCTTCCTCTCCCTTCAGTCTCTCCTGCCTTCCTCTCCTTCAGTCTCTCCTGCCTTCCCCCCTTCTCTCCCCTCCCCCCCCTTCTCTCCCCTTCAGTCTCTCCTGCCTTCCTCTCCCCCTCAGTCTCTCCCCTTCCTCCCCTCAGT
Source organism: Homarus americanus (assembly GCF_018991925.1). Taxonomy (NCBI): domain Eukaryota; kingdom Metazoa; phylum Arthropoda; class Malacostraca; order Decapoda; family Nephropidae; genus Homarus; species Homarus americanus. Next base: position 1,764,506 of record NW_024746541.1, on the reverse strand, counting down.
CTCTCTGCCTTCCCTCTCCCCTTCATCTCTCCTGCCTTCCCCTTCAGTCTCTGCCTTCCTCTCCCCTTCAGTCTCTCTGCCTTCTCTCCCCTCAGTCTCTCCTGCCTTCCTCTCCCCTTCCCTTCCCTCCCTCTCTCTCCCTCAGTCTCTCTGCCTTCCTCTCCCCTTCAGTCTCTCCCCTTCCTCTCCCCTTCAGTCTCTCTGCCCTCTCTCCCCCTCAGTCTCTCCTGCCTCTCTCCTTGTCTCTCCCTCCCCCCTCACCCCTCCCTCCCTCACCTCTCCCCTCCTCCCCCCCTCACCTCCTCTCTCCTCCCTCCCTCTCCAGTCTCTCCTGCCTTCCTCTCCCCTTCAGTCTCTCCTCCCTTCCTCTCCCCTTCAGTCTCTCCCTTCCTCTCCCCTTCGTCTCTCCTGCCTTCCTCTCCCCTTCAGTCTCTCTGCCTTCTCTCCCCTTCAGTCTCTCCTGCCTTCCCTCTCCTTCAGTCTCTCCTGCCTTCCTCTCCCTTTCTCTCGCCTTCCTCTCCTTCAGTCTCTCCCCTTCTCTCCCTCAGTCTCTCCTGCCCCCTCTCTCTCCCTTCCTCCCCTTCGTCTCTCCCTTCCTCCTCCCCTTCAGTCTCTCCTTCTCTCCCCTTCGTCTCTCCTGCCTTCCTCTCCCCTTCAGTCTCTCCTTCCTCTCCCCTCAGTCTCTCTGCCTTCCTCTCCTTAGTCTCCTGCCTTCCTCTCCCCTTCAGTCTCTCCTGCCTTCCTCTCAGTCTCTCCTGCCTTCCTCTCCCCTTCAGTCTCTCCTGCCTTCCCTCTCCCCTTCAGTCTCTCCCTGCCTTCCTCTCCCCTTCAGTCTCTTGGCCTTCCCTCTCCCCTTCAGTCTCTCCCGCCTTCCTCTCCCCTTCAGTCTCTCTGCCTTCCTCCCTTCTCTCCCCTTCCTCCTCCCCCTTCCTCCCTTCCTCTCCCCCTTCCTCCTCTCCCCTTCAGTCTCTCCTGCCTTCCTCCCCCTCAGTCTCTCTGCCTTCCTCTCCCCTTCAGTCTCTCCTGCCTTCCTCTCCCTTCAGTCTCTCCTGCCTTCCTCTCCCTTCGTCTCTCCCTTCCTCTCCCCTTCATTCTCCTGCCTTCCTCCTTCAGTCTCCCTCCCTCTCTCTCCGCCTTCCCTCTCCCCTTCAGTCTCTCCTGCCTTCCTCTCCCCTTCAGTCTCTCTGCCCTCCTCTCCCCTTCAGTCTCTCCCCTTCCTCTCCCCCAGTCTCTCCTGCCTTCCTCTCCCCTCAGTCTCTCCTGCCTTCTCTCCCCTTCAGTCTCTCCTGCTTCCTCTCCCCTTCAGTCCTCCTCTCCCCTTCTGTCTCTCCCTTCTCTCCCTTCAGTCTCTCTGCCTTCTCCCTTCAGTCTCTCCTGCCTTCCTCTCAGTCTCTCCTCCTTCCTCTCCCCCCTCTCCTCTCTCTCTGCCTTCCTCTCCCTTTCAGTCTCTCCTGCCTTCCTCTCCCCTTCAGTCTCTCCTGCCTTCCTCTCCCCTTCAGTCTCTCCTGCCTTCCCTCCCTTCAGTCTCTCCGGCCTTCCCTCTCCCCTTCAGTCTCTGCCCTCCCTCTCCCCTTGTCTCTCTGCCTTCTCTCCCTTCGTCTCTCCTGCCTTCCCTCCCTTCATCTCTCCTGCCTTCTCCCCTTCAGTCTCTCCCTTTCTCCCTTCAGTCTCTCCTTCCTCTCCCCTTCAGTCTCTCCTGCCTTCCTCTCCCCTTCAGTCTCTCCTGCCTTCCTCTCCCGTCTCTCGCCTTCCTCTCCCCTTCAGTCTCTCCTGCCTTCCTCTCCCCTTCAGTCTCTCCCTTTCTCTCCCCTCCTCTCCTCGCTCTCCTTCCTTCCTCTCCCCTCAGTCTCTCCTGCCTTCCTCTCCCCTCAGTCTCCCTCCTTCCCTCTCCCCTTCAGTCTCTCTGCCTTCCTCTCCCCTTCAGTCTCTCCGGCCTTCCTCTCCCCTTCAGTCTCTCCTGCCTTCCTCTCCCCCTTCCTCTCTCCCTGCCTTCCTCTCCCCTTCAGTCTCTCCTGCCTTCTCTCCCCTCAGTCTCTTCCTGCCTTCCTCTCCTTCAGTCTCTCCTGCCTCTCCCTTCAGTCTCTCCTGCCTTCCTCTCCCCTTCAGTCTCTCTCCTGCCTCTCTCCCCTCAGTCTCTCCTGCCCTCCTCTCCCCTTCAGTCTCTCCTGCCTTCCTCTCCCCTCAGTCTCTCTGCCTTCCTCTCCCCTTCAGTCTCCTGCCTTCCTCTCCCCTTCAGTCTCTCCTGCCTTCCTCTCCCCTTCAATTCTCTCCTCTCCCCCTCCGTCTCCCCTCTCTCCCCTTCAGTCTCTCCTGCCTTCCTCTCCCCTCAGTCTCTCCTGCCTTCCTCTCCCCTTAGTCTCTCCCTGCCTTCCTCTCCCCTTTACTCTCTCCCTGCCATCCTCTCCCCTTCAGTCTCTCCTGCCTTCCTCTCCCCTCTGTCTCCCCTTCCTCCCTTCATCTCTCCTGCCTTCCTCTCCCCTTCCTCTCGCCTTCCTCTCCCCTTCAGTCTTTCCTGCCTTCCTCTCCCCTCAGTCTCTCCCCTTCCTCTCCCCTTCAGTCTCTCCTTCCTCCTCCCCTTCCAGCCCCTCTCCTGCCTTCCTCTCCCCTTCAGTCTCTCCTGCCTTCCCTCTTCAATTCCTCCTTCTCTCTCCTTCCTCTCCTTCCTCTCCCCTTCAGTCTCTCCTACCTCCCTCTCCTTCAGTCTCTACCGCCTTCTCTCCCTTCAGTCTCTCCCTTCCTTCTCTCTCCCTCTCCCTTCGGTCTCACCTCTCTCCCCTTAGTCTCTCCCTTCCTCCTTCATCTCTCCTGCCTTCCTCCCCTTCAGTCTCTCTGCCTTCCTCTCCCTTCGTCTCTCTGCCTTCCTCCCTTCGTCTCTTGCCTTCCTCTCCTTCAGTCTCCTCTCCCTTCACTACTCTTCCTTTCTCCCCTTCAGTCTCTCAGGCCTCCTTCTCTCTCCTCAGTCTCTCTTGCTTTCCCTCTTTCTGTTCTCGCCTTCCCTCTCCCCTTCAGTCTCTCCCTTCCTTCCCCTCCTTCAGTCTCTCCTGCCCTTCCTTCAGTCTCTCCTGCCTCTCTCCCCTTCGTCTCTCCTACCTTCTCTCCCCTTCGTCTCCTGCCTTCTCTCCCCTTCGTCTCTCCCTACCTTCCCTCTCCCCCCTCAGTCTCTCCCCTTCCTCCCCTTCAGTCTCTCTGCCTTCCCTCTCCCCTTCATCTCTCCTGCCTTCCCCTTCAGTCTCTGGCTTCCTCTCCCCTTCAGTCTCTCTGCCTTCTCTCCCCTCAGTCTCTCCTGCCTTCCTCTCCCCTTCAGTCTCTCCCTGCCTTCCTCTCCCCTTCAGTCTCTCACCACTCCTCCTCTCCCCTTCAGTCTCTCTGCCTTCCTCTCCCCTTCAGTCTCTCCTCTTCCTCTCCCCTTCAGTCTCTCTGCCCTCTCTCCCCTTCAGTCTCTCCTGCCTCCCTCTCCTTCGTCTCTCCCTTCTCTCCCCTCAGTCTCTCTGCCTTCCCTCCCCTTCAGCCCTCGCCTTCTCTCCCTTCCTCTCTGCCTTCCCTCCTTCAGTCTCTCCTCTCTCCCCCTCGTCTCTCTCCTCCCTCCCTCTCCTTGTCTCTCCTGCCTTCCTCTCCCCTTCAGTCTCTCCCCCTTCCTCTCCCCTTCAGTCTCTCCCTTCCTCTCCCCTTCCTCTCTCCTGCCTTCCTCTCCCCTTCAGTCTCTCTGCCTTCTCTCCCCCTCAGTCTCTCCTGCCTTCCCTCTCCTTCAGTCTCTCCTCCCCTTCCTCTCCCTTCGGTCTCTCGCCTTCCTCTCCTTCAGTCTCTCCTGCCTTCTTCTCCCTCAGTCTCTCCTGCTCCTCTCCTCGTCTCTCCCGCTTCTCTCCCCTTCGTCTCTCCCTCTTCCTCCTCCTCCCCTTCAGTCTCTCGCTTCTCTCCCCTTCGTCTCTCCTGCCTTCCTCTCCCCTTCAGTCTCTCCTTCCTCTCCCCTCAGTCTCTCTGCCTTCCTCTCCTTAGTCTCCTGCCTTCCTCTCCCCTTCAGTCTCTCCTGCCTTCCTCTCAGTCTCTCCTGCCTTCCTCTCCCCTTCAGTCTCTCCTGCCTTCCCTCTCCCCTTCAGTCTCTCCCTGCCTTCCTCTCCCCTTCAGTCTCTTGCCTTCCCCTCTCCCCTTCAGTCTCTCCTGCCTTCCTCTCCCCTTCACTCTCTCTGCCTTCCTCCCTTCAGTCTCTCCGCCTTCTCTCCTCTCTCTCCCTTCCTCTCCCCTTCGTCTCTCCTGCCTCCTCCCTTCAGTCTCTCCCGGCCTTCTCCCCTTCAGTCTCTCCTGCCTTCCTCCTCCTCAGTCTCTCCTGCCTTCCTCTCCCCTTCAGTCTCTCCTGCCCTTCCTCTCCCTTCGTCTCTCCTGCCTTCCTCTCCTTCGTCTCTCACCTTCCTCTCCCCTTCATTCTCCTGCCTTCTCTCCCCTTCAGTCTCCCCTTCTCTCCCCTTCTCTCTCCCTGCCTTCCTCTCTCCCCTTCAGTCTCTCCTGCCTTCCTCTCCCCTTCAGTCTCTCTGCCTTCCTCTCCCCTCAGTCTCTCCTGCTTCCTCTCCCCTTCAGTCTCTCTGCCTTCCTCTCCCCTTCAGTCTCTCCTTGCCTTCTCCCCCTTCAGTCTCTCCTGCCTTCCTCTCCTTCAGTCTCTTCCTTCCTCTCCTTCAGTCTCCTTCCTCTCCCCCTTCCCTCTCTC
>NW_024746541.1:1609877-1759710 GCF_018991925.1 Homarus americanus | reverse complement strand
CTTGACGGTGTAGTTTAATATTTTCTAAATACTTGATAGTAGTTAATGCTTGTGCTATTAAGTGGAACCAGAGTGGTACTGTGATTTGATCTTTTAATGCTCAATTCTTCATAATTCTGATCTGTAGGAAAACTTTGTTCCCCAGAGCAGTGGTTAGGTTAGGTTAGGAAGCGCACACCTGTTGGGGTGCTATAATCTTGTTGAGTGATATTATTTGCTGGAAAGCCTCTTAAGGCCTGTCTATATGTGCAATTAACATTTCTTAATACTCAAATTTATTGTTGCCTGTGTTTCTAATAATTTCATGTCATGGCAACTTTATTCTGGTATAGTGTTTAAAGTTTGCTAAGAGAAAGATATTGGTAAAAACACCATTATTTGATTAAAGTTTGTAGTGTTGAGGAATATAAGTGCTCAAATTTCTTTTACAGTGTGTCTCTATTCATCCTGAAGTCACAGACGCTTATCCTTCCAAATGGGTCACGGACAGTTCATTTTGTGTGTGATTTAAAAAGCCTGTGCTGGTTCGGATTTTCTCAAAGGGGCGCCCACTGCCTTTTACCATCTATTAAATTTTAATAAACCCCAAGTCAAGGAGAAATTAAAGCGTGTGTTTTTTTGGATGATAGTAAGTAGTCTAATTAAAATGATACAACAATGCACAGAACCTAATAGAACTTGACCTATAAAACAAAAGAAACCTTCCTAACCTTACTTAACTTCCTAGCCGGGGGGGAGGGGATAGTTTGCCGTATTAAGCAGAAAGTACTTACTTTGATATCTGGTACCAATAGAGCAACTTTCTTGAAGCGGCATGGTGTAATTTTATATGTTTTTCTTTTTGTGAACGTGAAAATATGCTCAGGTCGAGTGACCTGCTCCGACCCAGCGTAAACAAACAATGAGCAGACGACAACACGCGCTGACACTGCCGATTTTTAGCTGAATATTTATGGTAAACAATTAATTTTTTCATGTACAAAGCACATAGACATATCATTTTAGTATCAAATGATCTGGTTTTCACAATGTTTTACCACACAATATCCCTCATCCTTCATACCCCACTAATAATAAATACTTATAATTAAAAAAAAAAGTTGTTTCATTTTTATTACTTAATACCATCCAAAGAACGTCTGTGGAAAAAAATTAAAGAAATCGAAGAAGTCCTTCTGGTGTTAATCGTCTGTTCCAGTATTATACTTTATTCTATTATGTTTCTGTCGCAAATTTATATTTTACAAGCATTTTGGAGTTCAATATTTAACTTTACTTCTGAGAGTCTTTTCAGTGTCTTATGATATTTTATATTCTCTTATTTCATTACTATGTATTAATAGGAATTAACAACATAATCTATATAATTAAAATTTCCCAAAACTACTCAGAGAATCTCAGAGAGTTTCATATAATCTCAGATTTTTTTTTTCTTACTTTCTGTTCTTAGAATTATTCATTCACCTTTCTTATTTACTTAGCAAAGTCAAAAGGTAATAGACACTGTATGAGGTCAATCCTTACCCAGCTACAAGAATAAGGAAATCAAATCTCATAGTGAAGTTTGTTTTAAATAATATGAAATTCTGGTTATGTTTAAAAACAGAAACATTAATACAAATTAATATTTAATTATTCTTAACGCTATGGTATAAACTCAACACTAGCAATTACGAATATTTCCATATCAGTCATAAACCTAATTCTGAAAATAATTACATCTCACGGAAAAATATCATTAGATATTATAGTTATTTTAATACACTACAAGCATAACACTCACAGGTGTTCATTATATGGCATGGAATTATGATTATGCCCATATCTGAAAGAGATTCACCTTTATTTGTAGAAATGTTATTTAAAGTTTTCAAACTCGGAATAATGTCCAAATCAATTACTCTCACACAAAACCCTCAACATTTTCTGTTACAATTGTGGTAATTTTCACTTATACTATTTCACTCATATATGTAATTAAACGACTAAGAGTCAACAGCACCGGAAAATTGTTATTGTATGTTTGTGGGTGAGTTACTCTTTGGGGTTCTGGCCATTATGGCTTCTTGTGCTTCGCTGTGTCAAGTTATATCAAGGTGCTGTAGTGATGATCCTTGTTGAGGGATGGAAGTATTTACCTTCTCTTGTGTTACTGTTTATAGAATTTGGGTTTAAATATAAATAAAGTTGTAAACAATTAGTGTAATGAAAGCAGAATTATGGCCTCATTCATAAATTTTGTTTCAGGCAGGATGGTCCCTGCTCCAAGACGTGACGGGTGATGGCAAGACTTCCTCTACCACCAGGGCAAGGTGAGCTATACTTCTGCTGCTCTTATTATGAGATGACAGACAAGTATCTTTATTAATTTTTGATGTTAACTAAAAACATTATTAGTAACATGGTTGTTCCTATTAGTTAAAGGGTACAATTGTTGGTTAAGGTTAAGGAGAGGGTCGCCACTTTTTTAAAGGAGGCAGAATATTTTTACGACACATTTGCTATAATTCATAGATGCTTATCTATTGGAGAGAAATAAAAATGTAGGAATGTGAAATATATACAGTTTTGCATCAGAATTTTATGATCTTGACCTCAAAACACCCTCTGGTATATACTAATGTTCTCTTAAGATTATTATACACACGTTTTTGTCCTTTACGTCATCCAATCAATCTAGGGTCTAATATTATTATTTTTTTCATTAATCTTCCTTTGCTTTTCGGTATGATTCAGTTTAACTTTCTTTCAAATAATAGTCCCGTCTGTTTTTTGTATTATATTTCTGACTTATTGTACTGGAAATCAAACTTTCATTAAGATTAATGAAACGAGGATCCATACACAATCCTTAACTATATTAAAGGAGGGCATAGAGGCATTCATATGAACCTATGTTGAAGTTAACCTAAAGAAGCTAATCGTTAAGGAGGAAGATGTGTAATGGGGTCAACAGCGCCTCTTCGAGAAAATGTTCAAGTGGCTCGTATCATAATTATGGACGTTAACAGCGCAGTGAAGTTTTTCGGTAATCTGTGAACTCGACAATTGGCCGCTCTCCACTAAAATTGATAGGTGATTAACTGTCAGCTAACTATCAGCCGTGAACCTTTCATCGTAATCTGTTTGTTATTGTGGTTTAACACGAATATTGTACACATTACGAAGAACAGTATTTATGTTATATGTGCGAGTGTGCCATTGTCTCACATCAACAGAGTTATGTGATGTGTTTTATATCTCTGCATCTGGCACTTATTTCCCAGGAACATTGACCTAATATGGACTGAGCCCAAAACACAAAGCTTTCCGAGAGAACACCTGATAAACTGTACTGAAAGATAAATATTATTATAATAGTCATATTTTTCATCGTGTATGTCTGCTAAGTGTGGCAATATTATTCAGGTTTTTAATATCACGTTATAGACCCAAAGTGTGAACACCACTCTCCTGTTACCAAACACTGAACTACAAATACCCTGACTCCTTTATCGGCTTCACAGAATTTTACTCGTCTCGGCTATCATCGGATTTTAAGAAGCGATAAGTTTTATGCAAATTCCTCGGTTTTACATTTATATGCTAATCCATTTCGAACAAGATTATGGCCTCAATCCTAACCATAATTTTGAAAACATAAATATCATCAAAATTTCCATGTAATACTCTCAACGAAAATTGTATAGTACAGATTATACAGCACAGTGATAAAAGTTGTTTATTGTTTAACTTATAATCAAAGGCTGATCTAAGAAACTGTTAGAATGAAACACTTCAAAAATAAGTGTGCTCACTCCTTAACATCGCTGACGTATGTTACTACACTAGGAGGTTTAGCCACCACTAGTGATTCCTCTCAGGACTCTCCCACTGTTAATTTTCAAACCTAACTTTAAACATTTAAATTCAAATAAACCTTAAGCCAACAAGTTAAATACAGTCGGGCAGGTTTAATATTTACTGTATTTAACTTGTAGGATTAAGGTTTACTTGTGTTTAATTCAAATATTTAATGTTAACCTTGTACGGCAACACAAACTGTCACTGAGGGTTGAGGCTTAGCTTTGTGTGACCTTGACAAACATAAATCCGATTAATGTACGATAATGTATCCCTAACAACACCTGTGCAAATGAGCGTATCATTCTACCACAAGAAACATACTTAGCTACAATGGCCAACACTGTCAAATATTTTTTTTTCAATCATAATTATAAAGCGATAGAAAATCTAATACTGACTACGAATTTTCGGTGTATGTCAGTATCATATAGTTCATCTCTCGTGGTGACGACTGAAACGTGGGTCTCATAACATACACCAGCACACTGGGATATTTGTTAGTTGGCCAGCAGCGCTACACAGTCTCGTCCAGTAAGGTTTGTAGGCAATGAGTTTTGTCTATTTGGTGTCAACAATCACCCGCCTACCATACTCCGTCACGGTCGAGAAGAAAGAGAAATAGTGAAGTCTCATTATACCTGTGTGTGGTGAGGGGACGACTGTCTTCCTTTTTAACCTCCAAGGTCTTATTATTCCTCTTAATTATAAGATAAGAAATATACTATTTAGACTAGAGAACACAGTGCCAGTATAAGAAACACTTCATAAAGAATGACTATAATATGAGCAAAAATTGTTTACACCGCACTATTTTTCTCCCTGTCATGAATATCACTATACACCCTGTCCGCCTGAGAAAAGGGGACGGATTAGCCCATGCTTCCTCCACATTCGGGATATTCAACGATCCTTCCCTCACTTGTTCTCACAACATGAAGGTGATAAAGTTAAGGCTGTTGCTCAGTTCCCACGTCCTACAACTGTTGATAAGGTACGTAGTTTTCTTGGTTTATCTGGACGTTATCGTTCTTTTATTAAAAACTATGCGAAAATTGGCGTCACCCTTAACTAAGTTACTTAGGAAGGATGTAATTTTTGCATGGAATGTTGAACAAGAAGATAGTTTTATTGCATTGAAGGCAGCACTTACCAATGCCCTGTTTTAGCATTTCCTGACTATTCTCAAGAATTTACTCTGTGTACCGATGCTTCAGGACAAGGAATCGGCGCTGTCTTATGCAGCTGGACGCGCGAGAAAAATTTTGAGTAATTGCTTTCGCAAGTCGTAAACTTAATGATGCCGAAACACGTTATTCACTAACGCATTTAGAAGCGCTAGCTGTTGTTTGGGTACTGAGGAAGTTTAAAGACATAATTTTTGGTTATAAAATAACCGTTTATACAGATCATGCGGCAGTAACAGAACTGTTCCATGGTAAAAACCTTTCAGGGAGATTAGCACGCTGGTATCCGACCATTCAAGAATTTGACCCAGAGTTCAAGTATTTACCGGGAAGAGTGAATGTGGTCGCGGACGCTTTGTCCAGAAATATAGCACCAGTGATGCCTGTATCTACGTTCACTCTTTCTTAATTAGAGGATGAACGACGACGCGATCCATTGTGGTCTGCAGTCATTTTTGCTCTAGAGTCAGGGAGGAAATCAATCTTCCAAAGTTAACTCTTCCGCTCAGTCAGTTTGAATTACGACATAACATACTCCATCGCTCCAAGCAGACAACTGAGGGTATTGTTACACAAATTGTCATACCTAATACGTTGTGTGAAACGATTATAACATTGTTCCACGATGTTCCTCAAGCAGGTGACCACGGACGTGACAAATGCCTTGCGGAAATCAGAAAGACATTTTTTGGGAATATTATGATTAAAGACATAGAATTTCACATTGCTAAGTGTTTGTCATGTGCTCAGCATAAGGGTACTACAAGGTCACCGGCTCCAATTCTACAGTATCCTACACCAGAACGTCCGTTTGACACAGTCGCGATAGACTTGCTACAACTTCCGAGGAGTCGTCAGGGATCCTCGTACGTCCTAGTGTGTGTGGATCATTTTCTAGATTTGTGGTTTTAGTCCCACTGAAGGATAAAACTGCCGAATCTGTGGCTTATGCCTTAGTGATGAATCTTATATGTCCTTTTACTACTCCCAAGGTTCTTTTCTCCGACAACGGATTAGAGTTCAAGAATCAGCTAGTAGCACAAATTTGTGTACAATATGGAATACAACAAAGTTTTATCACAGCCTACCATCCACAGGCTAATGGCCTTGTTGAGAGAACCAATATCCAAATCTTAGAGATACTTCGTCCAATAGTATGTCAAATGTACTATGCATGGGAGGATTGGTTACTGCAAGTTGCCGCATCTATTAATGGGTCGATCAATAGCTCTCCCGGCAAGTCACCCTATTATTGTTTATGGCATAGACAAACGTACTCACCGACAAGCCATGACCTGTCTATAATGTGGATGATTTCGCCACAAAACAGATCAGCGTTTTCACAGATATTCATTGTCAAGTACGGAAACATTTAGCAGCGTCACGTGCTGAAATGATTTATAAGCAACATAAACAAGCTAAGCCTGTCGTGTTAGAAATAGGCGATGCTGTTATGGTGCGAGAACCTGAACGAAAGTCTAAACTTTTGCCCAAATTTGATGGTCCATTTCGCATTATCGCCAAAGAGGCGGGCAGCAAATAAAATTTTTGAAGCCAAATGCGCAAACTGCAGATGTAGTGCATGCGGACAGACTTAAAAAGGGCCATACAGATTTATTACCCAAGAATGGTAATGGTGTCATAGACACATCCTTTCAAACAGTAAACACGCCAAGTGTAACTATTGATTTATCGTATAAAATTACGTTCTGCGAAACAATATTAAGATATATTGACCTTTTACAGAATGGCTTGGATCATTGTAGCAATGCTCCGACTCCTTTGTAGTAGGACGCGATGTCATTGTTGAAGATGTGATGAACATAAAGTAAGAGTTGCACGGACTGCACAAGCTTCAGTGCCAGATGAAGTCAATAGATGCTCAGCTCCAGACAGCTATGGGTGTCCTTGATGATCTAAGCAGGAAGCCCAACATTTCTACAATGGTATCACAAACTGTTAATCTTCAGCTACTTCGTCTCAAGAATCTTCCTTAAACTATCGTCGCAGCTGGACGTTCTATTCCAGCATCTCAGGATGATTTTGCAAAGAAGGTGGGGTCTCAAACGCAAAGATAATGAGGATTGTTAAATTTTGTTGGTCTTATACAAAGCACTCTGTTTGGCACAGCGATTGTCGAAGATGTAGCTAAATTAGGAGACCGTATAAACGTTGTTAGTCATACTGTATTTAAACAAAATTGCGTTATAATTCAGACTTTCCATGCAATACATGCGTTGGAATCAAAAGTTAATGCGATTATTTCTGAGTCTAACCATTTATGGGGGCGGGGGGTGGTTATAATTTAATTAATTCAGTCCCTACATTGGAGTGGCTCCTTTCCTTTTCTGAAAATTTGCATGCAGCAGAAACTTCAGCTCAGGCTTTATTTAATGGTAAAAACGAGCTAATTTTATGCGTTGTAGATGCAGGGTTAGGACGAGTGGCTGCACAACTTGTGCCTGTGAAGATTCTTCTTGAAGCTTTACAAATAACCAAGACGAGTTATCATGTAACTCCAATTTTCACAGATCATGAGGTAGAATATTATTACCTTCTGTTGGAGTCAACTCTCAGGCACAGTGCTATTCTCATCCACACACCTAAGCTAGGGCGACGCAAATTTAATATATGATATTTGGAACCCTCCCCTCTGTATTTTAATGACACACTATTTACCTTGGATAAACCAACTGAAATTTTGCTAATTGATGAAGATTATTACTCTTTGTTAGCAGTTGGTGATCCTAGGGTATTATCACTGTAAAAAACATTTTATTTACATTTACACATATGTCCAGCCTATGTATTCGCATATATTCCTGCTGCAGAAGGGATATGTGAATTGGCAGTCATACAAACTAACTTACGCACAGCGCTAACACAATGTAGTTATAGGCCAATTACTAGGAAAACTGTGTTTCATGCGCATCGATATAATGTGCAGTATTTTTTCTTCCCTAATGAAACTAAAGTCATTTTAAGGTGCCAGGATGTAGGTAAACAGTTAGCTGTCTAAGGTTATTATAAGGCTCCGGATTACTGTGAACTAATCTGTAGTTCGTTGAAGACCTTGCCTTCTCATCAGCATTTTGCATTGAATTTAAATCTCACGTCAGATTTGATCCCTTTCTATCAAGTTCCTAATTTGACTATTAGTAAACCCAATATTGTCTCAGAGAAGTTAAAAGTTATTTCTTATTTGAAAGAGTCACACATTAGTCCTTAAGTAACACATACAGTAGAGGAAATGTGGTTCATAGGTATGACGACCCCACAGGGACAGTATGGATACACGGTACCACACTGTATACTAAACCCAGCCAGTCACGAACTAGCGACCCTTGCGAGTACTGTATCCACTCAGCGGACGCGATCCTGACCATTATCCTACTCCATACAACACTTTTATTGCTGGTTCACTCGAAGGACAACCCGGCTAATCCAACTGTGAATAGATGCTTGACGTTGAAGGTCTTTGTGAAGTGAAGGATATCAAGTGTAGAGCCGCCGCGCTGCCTCCGTGTAAAAGCCGGAATTAATAAACCTTATGTTACATCCACACTTTATAACGGGCCCTCAGATCTATATGGGAACATATTTCGTTGTATGAACTAATTTTGTTGTTGTCAGCCACACTTTTTCCTTCTTGATATTCTTCACCTTCCAATGAGCAATCATGAAACTTGACCTAACTATTGTTTAAAATCTTCTGTAAGATATTTAACTTAAATTTTTCTATTTTCTAATTCTTATTAAATAACTATCAAAATAGCCGCCCTCCGGGCGGATCATCCGCTAGGCAACGGTAGGACGCCACCCTCCGGGAGGCTCCACATTGTCTCACTGTTCAGTCCCCAAAACTTCTTCCATCAATAGTTCATTAACGGTGTATGTAAATTCCACGATGTTTTTCACTACAACGGTACAGCAAAGTATATTTTTTTAGCATTAAACTGTTATTATTTATTGTCTAATCATCACTACATATAACAATATCAATCATCACTACATATAACACCACCCATCATCACTACATCTAACACCATCCATCACTACCATCACTACTACCACCATCATCATTACCACCACCATCATTACCATTACTATCAACCAGTCTTTACCACCACCACTATCACCACAAACATGCCGCTATCACCATCACCACCACTACCACTGTCACCACCACCACTACATATAACACCATCCATCATCACTACATATAACACCATCCATCATCACTACACATAACACCACCCATCATCACTACATATAACAACATCCATCATCACTTCACATAACACCACCCATCATCACTACATATAACAACATCCATCATCACTCACATAACACCACCCATCATCACTACATATAACAACATCCATTATCACTACACAACACCACCCATCATCACTACATATAACAACATCCATCATCACTTCACATAACACCACCCATCATCACTACATATAACACCATCCATCATCACTACATATAACACCACCCATCACTACATATAACATCATCCATCATCACTACATATAACACCACCCATCATCACTACATATAACATCATCCATCATCACTACATATAACATCATCCATCATCACTACATATAACATCATCCATCATCACCACATATAACATCATCCATCATCACTACATATAACATCATCCATCATCACTACATATAACATCATCCATCATCACTACATATAACATCATCATCCATCATCACTACATATAACATCATCCATCATCACTACATATAACACCACCCATCATCACTACATATAACACCATCAATCATCACTACATATAGCACCACCACCACTATCACCACAAACATGCCGCTATCACCATCACCACCACTACCACTGTCACCACCACCACTACATATAACACCATCCATCACTACATATAACACCATCCATCATCACTACACATAACACCACCCATCATCACTACATATAACAACATCCATCATCACTTCACATAACACCACCCATCATCACTACATATAACAACATCCATCATCACTCACATAACACCACCCATCATCACTACATATAACAACATCCATTATCACTACACATAACACCACCCATCATCACTACATAACAACATCCATCATCACTTCACATAAAACCACCCATCACTACTACATATAACACCATCCATCATCACTACATATAACACCACCCATCATCACTACATATAACATCATCCATCATCACTACATATAACACCACCCATCATCACTACATATAACATCATCCATCATCACTACATATAACATCATCCATCATCACTACATATAACATCATCCATCATCACCACATATAACATCATCCATCATCACTACATATAACATCATCCATCATCACTACATATAACATCATCCATCATCACTACATATAACATCATCATCCATCATCACTACATATAACATCATCCATCATCACTACATATAACATCATCCATCATCACTACATATAACACCATCCATCATCACTACATATAACACCATCCATCATCACTACAGATCGGTAAAGTAGTTTCCGAGATTCTCGTGCGGACACACACAAACACACAGACATACTTCTTTGTTTTATATATATAGATATTAACATGCGGGGAGTTAAAAACCACTGACATTAATTTCACTTTCACTCTTAATCACAAAACAAACTTGGAGCTCCCAAGTAAAACTGACCATAAAAGTCTTTAACTCCGTGTGTAACTTTGCCAGTTAAAAGTGTTATCATCTTTAACAATAGAGAAATTATACATAGAGTCAGGACGTTTCATCTGTGTTTCTTCATTGTTCATAAGCATTCGTAACCTTCACGTGATAATGGTAAGATTAGGCAGTTGTAGCAATATGAAACTCTGTGTTTAAAATAGTATTTAAGAAGAATTTACCTATAAAATATCACTGAAATAAGGAAATTTGTACAGACAATAACAAGATGTAAATAAGAATAAACCAAATTGTTTTTATGAAATATTTTACTATCATTTACCTTAGCTATCATAATATCGATAGGGTGTATCACCAGGGATGAACAATTGTATACGGTGTAAACTATGTGGATATATTCCAACCCCAAAAGTGAAGTTGGGATGTTTCAGAGTAAAAAATTAATATCACTTTATACCCCAGACGCAAGACAAATATGCCTGAGCCCTCGGTGTAAAGCTAAAGACGAAAGAGGGCAGAATGTGAAAAGAGTGAAAGTCAATACAGTGTTGTGTGCGCAGTCAACAGTCGGCTCTTGCTCACGTAATCCAGATCAGTTGTCCGGTGATGAAGGCTCAGCAAACTGGTTCTTGTCGTCGTAAGTGATGAGTGGTATTACACGATGCTGAGCAAGTATGTGGGGGAAGGACCTTCTCGGTACGGGTTCTGCCAGGAGAAAGAATTATATCAGGCGGTCTTCCAAGTCTACGATATTTAAGAACACAGCAGTTTCCTTGTCTTATGATCCGACACAAAAGTACTATAGTTCAAATATTTGTTTGTCCTACTTACATAGAAACGAGAGCCAATTACTAACTTCGTTTGACGGTGAAAGTTGCCCATCATACTCACCTCCAGAAAACAAAGAGAGATGCTCCTCTGACGAGAGACATAGCCAGACTGACTCACTGAACAATGATAGAAACGTGTGAACATTGTGGTTGGGTTATATTTTACTAATAACAATCTCTCCAGGCGAAGTGGTTATCAGTCAATCTTTTTCATCTCTTTTTCCTTATACCCATACAAACACTATTTATAATGAATGACAAAAACTATTGTTATAAGAGCCGTTGTATGATTGTGTATAACTGGTATTATTTTCCGAGTCCCTTAAGATCACTTTCGGAACAGAAGCTGACAATACTATATTTTGAACTTAATAAGTATTGCGAAGATCTTGCAGGAGTCTTTTCCCAAGTTTCTCCTCATTTCGTGATGTTAATCTTATTCCATTTCCTTGTTCTGCTGTTCTAGTCTTCCTGGCGATGTCGAACACCAAGCACGGGTCTCCATCTACCACACCACCAGAAGTCTGCCTCTTGTAAAGCTTTGGTTCTTCAATTTCATAGTAATTATGTCATGTTAATTATTGTCGTCCCATCTTTATTTATGAGAGACAAAATGGTTGTTATAGCTGTGGATATTCTTGTAGTTGCTCTGCTTTTTGTAACTGCTGCTTGTAACCTCTAAAATAAAATGTAAAAAAAAAATCACAAAGGCACATAGAAGGAAGCAGACTTTCACAGTGTCAGGTGATTAAGTGAATACAAGAGTGAGGAAGGAGGATGAGGTAGCGGAGTGAAGAGGAGGAAATGTTGAGGGAGAAAGGGAGGGTTAAGGTTTGTCAAATAAGGCAGATTGCGGAGAAGGAAGGCCTAGGCCCTAGGCCTTCCTTCTCCTTCAAATGCTTTGAAAACCTTTGATCTAGATTCTAGATCAAAGGTTTTCAAAGCATTTTTAACCTTGGGCCACTGACAAATAAATTTATGTAACATATTATCAGTTTTGAACTGACCATCACTAAGGTTTATTGATTTTAATTCCTTAATCAAACTAGCTTCAACCAGAAGTCTTTCTGTGACACAAGATGATTTGAATACTTCCAAGCTTTTTTCCCAAGCAATGGGGTGATTATTATTCCTAACATGAACGAACAAGGCACTGCTTTCAGATGCTGTTCTGATATTATACTTATGTTGTTTGATTCTGAGCTGCAGTGTTTTTCCTGTCTGACCTACATAATTACAATTACATTTGCTACATGGAATACAATAAACACTTCCATTTACATTCAAACTTGGGCTATTCCTTATTAACATATTGGTAATGGTTGAGTCATACTTGAAAACAACATTAATATTTAGAAGCTTGAGGGACCGAACTAACGGGACAAATTCAATACGATAGGGCAGAGTCAAAATATTCTTAAGTGTAGGTCACCCTGTATATTTAAGCCTCTCTCTGTCCATGTAATCCAGTTGCCTCTGAAGATGTCTTGAATAAAGACGAAAGCTAAGGTACTCCGTTGTTTCCATTTTCCCGTGTGATTTTATCAAGATTTATCCTATCCACGTTTTCATTGTGGATTTACATGAAATATGGAACTTACACGTCTCTCTTACGCTGTGTCCTTAATCTGTCAACAACATCCTCATCTTCGCCCCATCTACCGTAACTACAAGAAGAGTTTGCTGAAGGCTCATAGTCTCAAAAACAAGTTGAAGTTTTTGAAAGATTGCAGAGATGATAAAATTGTTCCCAAGAGTGCGGGGTGATATGATAGAAGTATTTAAGTGGGTGAAAGGAATCAATAGAGGAGATATAGATAAATTTCTTATAATATCCGAGCAGGATAGGACTCGGAGCAACTGATTTAAGTTGGATAAGTTTAGGTTTAGGAGGGAGATAGGAAGAAACTGGTTCACAAATAGGGTGGTGGACGAGTGGAACAAGCTTAGCAACTTTGTAGTAAGTGCTGGAACGCTGGAAAGTTTTAACAGGAGGCTAGATAGATTCATGGGTGATAGAGAGTGGTATTAAGTCTCGACAGGAGCTGCCATGAACAGGCCAACCGGCCTATTGCAGACTCCTTATTTTTTTATGTTATTATGTTCTTTAAGGTGAGGGTTGCAGAAGGCGGTACCTCCCTCTTTGGCAGCCTTCTGGTACCTTGCAATAGCTAACTTCTTCCTCCGTCTAAGCATTATGGTCGTGAAGAAACGGAGAAAATCCAGCCAATATGCCGGATACAGGCAGGGATGCATTCAACTTTGTGAAAGAATTTAGGGAGCTTTGATGCCCCTGACGTCCTAACCTGCTCTCACCCACTCACTCACCATACTATTATAATAGTTGCTTATGTCCAAGTGAGTGTTACCATTTCTCACTTCCATGGGTATACTGCTGTTACTTGTTGACAGTGTTAGGATACCATAAGAGTTTTCTCTTATGAATCTTAAAAATGGGATTTGAATGAGTGAGTGAAATACATTATAAACTTGCAGAGAGGATGCCAAATAAGATCAGACATTTCTCACCCTCGGTCAATAATGCTTTTAACTCTTAAGCTCTAAGTTACTGTAAGTAGTACTTATGGGTAATGGAGAAGGACTTGATTTCCTTGTATTTTATTTTCGCTTAAATTATCGTAACAAATTTAGAAAATAGATCTGTTTTGATTGAAAATAACTTGGCGCTCAGCGGACAATTTCAATCACAGCAAATTGTAAATGTTGTACCAGATTTAGGTTCCTCGAATAAATATGTCATCTTGCCTATATCATCTGCTTTTTCAACAGTTTCTTAGCTCCGAGCGTCTTTAATTTTGACAGGTTCTGAGCGCCGGTTGACAAGAAATGATCTGGGGAGAGTTAGGGACTCCCAGCACAAACACAGACTCATAATACAGGAGTTTCCGTAACGTTAGGAGGGTAGAGCCCCTAACAAGACAAATTATTATCGGAATTTTAGTGTACAGTGTGAGACGTTACTATGTACAGGGACAGGCAGAGACACCTGCCGGTTTTTAAACAAAGCTCTACTAGAAACCGTTGGAGTGAAGGAAGTGACCTTGAGCGCACTTGCAGTTCAACTGAACTGACCTGCACTGAGTGAAACAGAACGAAACTGAACGGGGCGCCGGTGGTATAGCGGTACCGCTCTTGCCTCGCAAGCGAGATGTCACGGGTTCGATTCCCGGGCCGGTGGAAAGTTGTTTGGACACACTTCCTAGCCTCCCTTGGTCCCTGTTCACCTAGCAGTAAAGTAGGTACCTGTTGTAAATCGAAAGGTTGCGAATTCGTATTCTGGGAAAGTTGTTGGAGCTTCCAATAACTTGCTGACAAAAACCTATGACTCTTCAGGCTTCTACTCCCTTAACTCGTGAGACATAAAGACAAGCATGAACTTAGCATGCTTCCCAGATGGACGCTGTATGCGCTTCTGCGCTTCACCTTGCACGGGATGTAGGGGGGCGCCCAATAAACTATAAAAAAAAATCGAAACTGAATATAAGGGAAAAGTAGCAGCAGTACCTTTCGAAATGACACTTCGAGTATTAATGGAAAATTTTCGCTCCCGACTTCAACAATGTACGCCATCTCACTGATGTAATTTTTAAGAAGTGAATCTTGTGAATAAAATACTTTGAGGTTTACTGCAGTTGGGTTAATAAATTCAGGAAAAACTCATTCTATTTTTTATTTATTTTTTGTATTTCAAAACCGTCAGGTTTCTCTGCCGGGACCCACATGTAGTAAGTACCTCTACAACTAAAGTAGGCCTACACTGTAAATAAGATACGTTTGATTCTAGTTTGAGCACAATTTAAGATTATTACTGTATAATATGGACACGAAGTAGTACCTTCAGCTGTGTACCCTTATATTACTGTATTAATTATGTATAGTAAAGTATTACAGAACATGTATTAATTCAATGTAATATCTCCATTTATTATGCACCATGTTATGTATATAAATTATCATATTTACATTTTATGTATTCAGCTTGTGAATGCTGGCATCTGTACATGCAAGCACGCAGTAATACATAGAGTGAAGACTGCCAGTTCTTGTGGTGCGGAAGCGTGCTTCTTGGTCCATCTCTGTATATATCTCCCGTACGAGAATAAGAACCTATTTTTAAGATAACAAGTGTTTGTATATACCCTCAGTAGTGTAGAACATTTTGGGGGTATCCAAGACGAACGTAGAATTACTTTTTTACATTATTTGTCAAATTACTTGTACTTGAATTTAAAACAAAATCTCAGGATATATTTGAATAATAGGGAATATTTCTTGAAAACTAATTTGTAGATTATAAAATAATTAATTCTGATTTTCTTTGATTTTTCGCAAAAAAGTAGTACTAATTTTATTTGTTTTGAACAGACCACTGAAATACCTATCTTAATCTAATACGGGATTCAAAGATGGCATATCCCGCCCCATCAATAAAGGTAAACAGAAGTCTTTAATGCTGCCAAGTATCACGTTAGTCCAGTGGTTTTGGTGAGATGAATGTACATTATAAATGATTTGATGGTGGAGTAATGTAGGCACGAGACATGACAAGCTTTATGTTGCGTTATCACTAAGGTTTATCATGTAAAACACCTCAGAACAAGTGAAAAACTTTATTTATGCAAAAAAAAAATAATCATTATGTTCGCTTGTAAAAGGACTAAACTGATGTGAATGAGCGTAAACTTCAACTGCAGTTGCGTCTTACTGTATATTAGTTTCTTTACGGTTCTTCACCTTAACAAGGGAGGGAGTCCTGTGACAAGAGTGAAATTCAATTAACGTACTCACAAAGACGTCCTCTTCACCCTCTCCCTAGAGGATATTAGGTTATGATGCCATACATGATGGAGCAGCTTTATTCGTGGGAATGTGGAGAAAGCAATTAAAATTATAACAATTTTGTATATTTTAACTCGCATGTGAAGCAAACAATGAGAGACAAAACACATAACGATACACCGCTTATAACGGGGACACCAGCTGAAGGTGAAAGGTACTTCATGTCTGTACAGGGGGAAGTATAGATGTCACCACACTGCTGTTAACACATACACACTAGACAAATAGTGTATCTCAGACACACAGTGTATCACAGAGACACAGTATACTATGGACACAGTGTACCACAGACGCATCGACAGGGCAGCACACACACACACACACACACACACACACACACACACACACACACACACACACACACACACACGCGCGTGCGCGGAATTACAATACTGACACAATGTGTATCACTATAAACAATCATTGTAAAGATACATCCAATGTACCAGACATAGTTAATGCACACTTGCACACTATAAAGACACAGATGGTATACCATAAGGATTTAGTCAACCAGCCAGTTAGTGGACACACACAGTCTGTATCCCAGATATTCAGTACAAAGATGCACTCAGTGTACCCAGTACCAGAGTCTGTATACCAGACACGGTCACGGTCATTGTACCAGACATAGTTAATGTACCAGACACAGTTAGTATCCCAAGGGAAATTCAGTGTACCACTCACAGTCAGTTTACCAGACACAGTCACTGTACCAGACACAATCAGTGCACCAGACCCAGTTAGTATCTCAAGGCAAAATCGGTGTACCAGACACAATCTTTATAACATAGTCCAGTGGTTCTCAACCTTGTTTGCCCCATGCACCCCTTTCACCATATGTCAGAATGTCATTCCCCCCTCCTTTCCAAGATTGTCTGCCTCAAAAAGTGCATTCCAAATAATATGCATATAATACTGAAAATCCTTTATTTTTTCCATATTAGTATCAGTTTTCCCCCCCTGAAAACCTGAGGGGGGGAAATTCCCCCCCGGTTGAGAACCCCTGACATAGTCAATGGACCAAACACTTAGTGTACCAATGTAACACACTCGTAAAACAGACAGAAGCAACACTCAAACACAAAGATGCCTTCGCTTGTAAAACAGATAGATGCAACACATTCACACATGTAGAACAACAGATGCAACACACACAATATAATCCTGGCTGATGCAAGACATTAATTTTCCTGTACACAAAAATAAACAGGTAGTTGCAATAATATACAGTCAGCCAAAGGAGCATCGACCACACCCTGGGTCTCGTACTCGCAATTTTACCTGGCAATACTTGGTGAAGTAAGTCTGTATGTAATGGGGAATGTGATTTGGTGGATCTATTTTCGGCATCTCAGGTTGTAATTGAATTGCCAATTGTAAATTTCTGTTTATCTTAAATGACGATTAATAGTTTAAAAATACAGAGTTGTTACCTATGGATTTTTTTTATATTTATCCCGACAGTGATACAGCCGAAAATAGATCCACTAATCACATTCCCCATTACATACAGACTTACTTCACCAAGTATTGCCAGGTAAAATTGCGAGTACGAGACCCAGGGTGTGGTCGATGCTCCTTTGGTTAAATGTACATATTAAACATATGAGATAGCAACACATTTTCCTGAGCACATAAAACCGTCAGACACAAACCTATTACTTGGACACACATTCATTAACAGATCGATACAGTACAATACGAATTCTCAATCAATCAACCAATCAAAGAACCGTTCTCATATCTAAGGGGCGGTAATCACTGTCCTCCACTCTAAACGTTTTCTTGCTGTTTTTCACCAATCCTTCAAGATTTTGCATCTCTCTGAGGACCCAGTTTTTAATTTCATTCATACATCTCAGTCTTCGCCTCCTCCTGGTCCTTTTCCTGTTTTTATTCCTTCATCCCTAATTGCGAATATGTGATCACATTATCTATTTTTATTTTTTATTTTTATGTACAGCCTCCTACACCTCCACCTGCGACAGACAGCGTTGTCAACAATCGTCTCAGAGAGCTGTGAACCACGGGAATATGAACCCCCGTCCGAAGGATTCGCTCGTGACGTGGAGTGGTGGATCGGCCCCGGTGGGAGAGGAGGGTTAGTGGCTGGGGGTAAAGAGGGTAGGAGTGGAGGTGAGCTACAGAACTTGTGAGGGTAGCAAGACTGGATTTTGTATTATTTAGAAGAACAAAATAAGTTCACCTGTCGCTTAATACCATGATTCACTCCTTCTGGCTGTGAGCTAGTATTTAGTTATTCTTGCTTCGTGCAAACACTTTCACCAGAACAGATCCTCACACAAACCATATTCACACCACACTCATGATAATGACCAACAATATTCACATTTTCTATAATGCTTGTTATGTTATTTGTGTCGTCTTCACCTGCCCCAATTACAGGGAAAAATGGAAATTAATCCACTTCTCTTGTAGGTTATGTATCTGAGCTACTGAGCCGAGTAGCAACCTTGTATATAAGCTATTGTGCCGAGTAGCATTTATATATGTAATTAAGTGGCAACAGTGCACGTGTTATGTGGCAACATTGCCTCGAGGCTGCCATATGGCAAGGCAGCCTCAGTCTGACTCTGTGCCTCGTGCATGGCACACGCTAGTCACTACTTGTATTTCTCCTATCCGTTAATAAACGGACTTCAGTGTTACCCTGTGTTTCCCTACCCATCACTGCCTTCTTCAGGGAACACTTGGAACCTTCATGGCGCAGTGAGTAGGATTTGTGGACTTACAAGTGTGTGAACAATGCCGAGACAGTTACGTCTGCCGGTTGATGTGCGCGTCAACTCTTTGTGTTGTGTTGCGTTGTGTTTTGCCGCGACGTGCAGTGTTGCGCCGTCACAGTGCGTTTTAGTGATGGTGGCAGTGGCAGTGTCAGTGTATTAGTGTGTCTAGAGCTGAGAGTTGAGCATTGGCCTGTTTTTTGTGGTACCAACGGAGCATGCAGGCGTACACCCTTCTTGTGTGACATCCGGGGAGACACTAACGTTCTCGCCTCCGCGGCAGCTCCAGCCACCCACATTAAGGCCAACATGATCTGCTCTCTCAGACACACACACACTCTCGCATGCACGCATGCACTCATGGACAGAACAGTGGACTCTATGCGTTATTTCTGCGCTGTTTACATCATATATATGTGGTTCGAGCTGATGAGGCTCCACTTTATATACTAAACAGCACAGTTCAAGCATACTAAGATGGGCGGTGTTAGGTGTTCTGGGTGATAAGTTCTACATACAGGAGAGAACACAAACACCTGTATAGTTTTGTAGGTTCGGTTTACTGGATAAGAGTATGTACACAGAGGTGGGTAGCACTGCTCCCTAGCTAAGCTCTTGGTCAACTACCATAGACGACGTATGGCAAGTGATACATTAGCAGCTTCCATACGTCGCCAGGCACATTAATTAAGCGTGTGGGATATGGTAATAACATTGCCACACGCTGCTAGCTAGGCTGAATAAATATAAATGGAGCACATACATAATATACATACATAATACATAATCCAGCATACATAATATACATACACCTCCCTCCCCCCTATACGCTCATAGCAAAGTCTTGAGCGGACCTTTTCTTCTGGATCCGTTCTGAGCGTCGAGGGACTTCATCACTGGGAAGGGTATGGGACTCAACACTGGTGGCGGGGCCAGCAGAAGGCATTGTTACGGGGCGGAGAAAACGGCGGTTCCTCCACCACACACGACCACTGGGTAACCGCACCTGGTAGTCCCGTGACCTACCGAGACCCATGACTACGCCTACTTTGTCCCAACGTAGGGAGGTCGGGTCCTGAACACGGACTTGGGTGCCGACACTCAACCTGGGGAGAGAACGGGCGTGGTCGTTGTAGCGGGCGACGACGTCCTGAACACGTTCGGCGGCTCGGCGATCACAATCCTCTGTCTTGGCCTGCCACTCCTTGGAGAAGGATTGAGGGTGAGCAGGGACACAAGAACGAAGGGGGCGTCCATACAAAACCTGGGCAGGGGAGCGTCCGGTGTAGTTAGGTGTGTTGCGGAGTTCAAGAAGACCCCGGTCGAAGGCCTCGCAGTCAATATTCCCAGAAGGGGCCACCTTAAGGATGAGGTGCTTCAGGGATTTGACAGCAGCCTCAGCGTGGCCGTTGGACTGCGGGTAATGGGGCGATGACAACACATGCCGGACTCCCCATCGGTCAAGGAACACAGCAAAGTCCCGGCTTGTGAACTGAGGCCCTCCGTCGGTTCGCAGGCGTACAGGAACGCCCACGTCACGGAAGTAGTGGCGGAACTTGCTGATGGTGGCGGCAGACGTCGTGTCATTACCGCACTTGATGACAACCGGCCAACCAGAGAGACGGTCGACGATAACAAGGAAGGACTTTCCTGACACACAGAAAAAGTCGGCCGACACAGACTCAAAGGGGCGGGTGGGGTTGTCGTCACTCATGAAGGGTTCCTGCTGCTGGCTGGGTTGTAATACTTGGCAGGGCTCACACGCACGGACAACATTGGAGATGTCGGAGTTGATGCCGGGCCAGAACACAGTCTGTCGTGCACGTCGTTTGGTGGCCTCAGCTCCACGGTGACTGTCGTGAAGGCGAGCCAAGGCGTGGGGACGTAATGCAGCAGGGACAACTACACGTGCTCCGTACAGAACAAGGTCTCCGTCGCAGTAAAGTTCATCGCGGAGTTTCCAATACGGGAGCAGGGTGTTGTGAAGATCGTAGCGGTTGCTAGGAAATCCATTCCTCACACACTCGACAAGTCGGACGTAGGAAGGGTCATCTCGGGCCGCTGTTCGAAGGTCCTCCATTGCCTTGTCGTCATCTGGTGACAGGTCCGAACGAAGGGATTGGACGGCATGGAGAGTGACCACAGTCCTGACGGAAAGAGCGAGGTCGGCGTCGAGCACATGGTCTTCTGGAGTAGGGCGGCTGACAGGAGAGCGGGATAAGGCATCAGGGATGCAGAGCTCCTTACCAGCACGCCACACTGCTGTGAAGATGTACGCCGAGAGCTTCTCTTTCAGACGCTGGAGGCGAGGGTTCTCAACGGCGTCTAGCGTGTAGTGGTTGAGGATCGGGACAAGCGGGCGATGGTCGGTCACTAGGTGAAAGTGTTGCAGGCCTATGAGGTAAAACCTGCACTTGGACATCGCCCAAACCACAGCCAACAGCTCCAACTCAATAGTGGCGTAGCGCGTCTCAGTGTCAGAGAGGAAACGCGAGCCACACTGGACGAGCCGGAACTGCCCTCCACCATGATCCTGCAGTAGGGCGTATCCCACGCCATACAAGCGTGAGGCATCTGTCTGCAGAACTGTCGGCAAGGCTGGGTCAAACGTGGCGAGGACAGGTGGACGAGACAGGGCCTGTTTCACTTGCTGGAAGGCCTTGTCGTGGTCGGGGGTCCACAGGAATGTCCTCTTGGGGCTCATCAGGGGGCGAAGTGGTTGAGCAGCTGCGGAGATGTCTGACGAAAACTCTGCTAACTGGTTGACGAGACCGATGAAGGACCTCAAGTCGGTCAGGTTAGCAGGGGTGGGAAAATCCGTGATGGCGCGGACCTTTTCCGGGTCAGCTGCGATACCATTCCCTGAGAGGGTGTACCCACAAAAGTCAGCTGAAGAGCTGGCCAGAACAAACTTGTCGGCATTTAGGGTAATGCCGTGCTTCCGGCACCTGTTGAGTACCTCGTAGATACGGCAGAGGTGATCCATATAATCCTCGTCGTACACGAGTATGTCGTCGACCACTTTCACGCAGTTTGCCAGACCTTGTAGAGCCATGTCACCTCGAAGACAGAAAGCGTCTCCTGTAGCGGCGAATCCCATGGGGCCACGGCAATAACTGTAACGTCCATGCGGGGTGATGAAAGTTGTGAGTGGTCGGTCTTCTTCGGCAAGCTCTATCTGCCAGTATCCATACAGGGCGTCCATCGTCGTGAAGAAGCGCGCCTTCGGGTTCACACTGCGTATAGCTGCAAAGGGCGTGGGAGAAGGGTGCGCAGGACGAGACACCTGGCTGTTGAGCTTGGAGAGGTCAGTGGTGATCCGAACACCACCTTTAGGTTTTGCGACGACAACCATCGGGTGACACCATGGAGACGGTTCATCGCCGGTTGGTGCAATAATTTTTTGGGCGACCATGGAGTCCAGCTCGTTTTTGACCGCCTCGCGGAAGGCCAGGGGAACCAGTCGAGGGGTGTAAATAGCGAAGGGCTTCGCGTCGTCCCTCAGGTGGATCCTCATGGGGGGACCTACCATCTTCTTGAGAGGCTTGGATTCCAGAGCGGACTTGGTCACCAGAACGTCGCTGAATTCCTTCAGGAAGTACTTCCAAGCATCCGAAGGAGAGGTGTCACTGGCAAGAGGCAGGGGTAGGGCGGCAGCAGGGTCGCTGCTGCTCCCTTTTTGCACCCTGTTGGCGTGTTTTACCTCAAGAATAGGTTTGGGGAAGTCCTGGGAGATGATGGCCAACTCTTGACAATGTCTGTAGGACAGCAAAGGAGTCGGGACACCGTTATGCACATCAATCCAGGCTTGACACGACCTGTTGCCAAAGGTGACTTGTGCTTGGAGTGAACCCAGGGCCGGGGTCATCTGTGAACCATCTGCCATAAAGCGGAGATCCTTGGGGGGCGGTCCTAGATCACTTGGAGAGAGCCCCAAGCATTGCAAATGCTGGGGACCGATGACTGTAGCATCAGCGCCGGTGTCGGGCAACATCTGGAGACGGGATGACACACTGCGGTAGGTCACAATGACACTGATGTACTGGGGGACTTTGGTCCTGGGACGCGGGGGGGAGCACACATTCCTAATATGGCTCCAGCGTTGTCCAGGGTCGTCGTGCCTCTGATTGGAAGACTGTGGGCGGCCCTCTCTGGTAGAAGGGCGCTGAAGCTTCCGTTGACGCTGTTCCTTGGGTTTGTTGGAAGGGCAACACTTGTCATAGTGGCCCAGACGACCGCACACATTGCACTGGACGCGTTTGGCTGGGCACCGTACTGTGAGTGACCAGTGGCCCTTACGGTCACAACTGTTGCAGGTAGACTCAGCAGCTGGACATACCTGTGTTCCGTGCTGCTTACCACAGTTGTTGCAAAATGAACCGGGCGTGGACGTGGTGGGCGAAGGCGTAGGAGCAGACTTCTTGTCCTTCTTGTACCGGGAAACAGCGCGTACAGCTGTAGGGGGAGCACGGATGGCAGAGGTGGCACACCTGGCAGCCTCATAGGAGCGACATATCGTCAACACATCCTGAAGAGAAGAGGAAGAGTCGAGGGAGGTGAGGCGTTGGACAAGTTCCTCGTCCTTAACACCCATCAGGATCACCTGCTTCAACTGGGTCTCCTCGCACTGCTGGTGGTGGCCTAAACATATATCTACCTCTTCCGAGGCTCTCTTAAGACGTACATAAAAAGCGTCAAAAGACTCACCCTCCATCTGTCTGCAGCTAAACAATTCCCTCCTGCGCAGAGCTTCATTCTGCTGTCCTTTGATGTGCCGTTGTAGAACGTCCAGTACCTCCTCTACAGACAGCGAAGAGGTTGGGGGTACCTGCAACGTATGTTCTAAGACACGCTGAACTTCCAAGGACAGGCACATACGCAGCTGGATGAGTTGTTTAGGCTGTGACAAACTCTGGAGATCCACCATTGTAGCATAATCAGCCCACCGCCGCCGCCATTCGCGAAAAGTCTGGAAATTTACATCAGGCTCCAAGATGGGCGGTGTTTGAGCTGCTGCTTTAGGTGGGGCTGGGGGGCGTGAAGGAAGCATGGATGAGGTATCTGAACCATTCAGTACCGAGGCAGTGTTAGAGCCAGGGGCTTGGTTAACAGTGAGGCGAGATATCAAGGCTTCAAACCGTGCACTGTCTTCCATTCTCCGTTGGTGGTCTCGTTCTGCCTCTGCTTGCCTTCTGTGCTCATCCGCCAAACGTCTGTGAGCTTCATCCTCGCGTCTCTCATCTCTCATAAACTTCATTAAGGCAATTATCTCAGGAGATAACGCTGAATGTTGAGGTGAAGGGCTGCGCGATGTTGTGGGAGCTGGAGCGTCGTGGCCGGCCTGGTCATCCATCTCTGGGGGACTATCATCCGCTTGACTCATCCAGGCGCTGGGTCCACGGCTACGTAAGGCATGAGCCATAACTACTTTATCTGTGTACTGTGTCTTAAATCAGTGTTGACCGGTCAGCCCGTCGTATCAACAAGATTTCAGACAAAAAAATTTAATTAAATACACAGATAAGTAGGTTATATATATAAAATATTTATAAGACAGCCGCGCGGTCAGCAAGTGTTAGTACATGTATGTGTGTGTGTGTGTGTGTGTCCCAGGCAGGCAGAGCGTCTCGCCCCAGCTGTGAGGGGGGGGTGGAGGCGGCGCTGTGAGGGAGGGGGGTGGAGACAGTGAGGAGCTCAGTCACCCTCTGGGAACGGTTAGAGAAGGGTGCGCTGAACTCTACTCCCCACAAATGCCCAG
This sequence comes from Homarus americanus, assembly GCF_018991925.1. Taxonomy (NCBI): domain Eukaryota; kingdom Metazoa; phylum Arthropoda; class Malacostraca; order Decapoda; family Nephropidae; genus Homarus; species Homarus americanus. The sequence goes on along the minus strand of NW_024746541.1, from coordinate 1,734,780 downwards.
AACATGCCGTATACCTTGGAATCCTTTCGAACAAGGTCACACATGAATGGCACGAAACACACAATGCACTTAACACTTCACAGAAAATCACTGTCACTGACACTGCTCAAAGTTGCGAAATTCTTCGAGGGATGACGCGGGGTTGACACGAAGGCGGGAGTCATAAGCCGCATAAGCCGGCTTTCCACAAACTTGCACTAATCACTCGTAATAATCCAGTAAAACTACGCACTGCGCCATGTTAGGTGTTCTGGGTGATAAGTTCTACATACAGGAGAGAACACAAACACCTGTATAGTTTTGTAGGTTCGGTTTACTGGATAAGAGTATGTACACAGAGGTGGGTAGCACTGCTCCCTAGCTAAGCTCTTGGTCAACTACCATAGACGACGTATGGCAAGTGATACATTAGCAGCTTCCATACGTCGCCAGGCACATTAATTAAGCGTGTGGGATATGGTAATAACATTGCCACACGCTGCTAGCTAGGCTGAATAAATATAAATGGAGCACATACATAATATACATACATAATACATAATCCAGCATACATAATATACATACAGGCGGTAAGAAGGGACAACGTCAAGTTGGGAGACACGACTCCCCAACTTCTACGCCCACCGCCTCTCATCCTCCACCTCCAGCGACGGACATTGCCACAATTCTGAGGTGGATGGACGACAGGGACGAGAGACGCAGAGAGATGGAATTTCAGAGGGAGGAGATACGAAGTGAGGAGGAAAAGGCACGTTTTGATGCACTATTGGCCACCCTGATGCTAACCCACTCTCCCTCACTCGCAGGTATCGCGCACCAAGGCGCCACTACCTTCTCTCCCCCACCACACCAGCGTCCTCCAGGTACTCTTGCTACTCTAACAGCTCCCAAGGCATCTGTTCAACCACCGCCCGCCCTCTCACCAGACGTCACGCTTCAGCTTTTTCGTGAGTGGAGGCGGCGGTGGACAGAGTACTCCACGATGGTGGACCTTGATAGCAAGCCTCCAAACAAACAGCTCATCCAACTGCGGATGTGTTTGTCGCTGGAGACCCAGAGAGTTTTGGAGCACACGTTGCAAGTGCCTCCCGATTGTACGTCTTCAGTGACGGATGTGCTCGACCTTTTACAGGAGCACGTTAAGGGTCGGAATAACAAGGCTTTGTGTCGCCGCGCCTTCACCAGCTGCAAGCAGGCGGAGAATGAATCCTATGACGACTTTTTTGTACGTTTGAAGAGTTTGTCAGAGGAGATCGACGTCTGCAAGGCGCACAGCCGGGAATGTGAGGAAGCCTGGATCAAGCACGGGATCTTGACATATGTCAGGCAAGAAGAGTTGGTGCAGCGACTCATCTCCCTGGACGCTTCCTCCACACTCCAGGTGGTAGTGACTGAATGTTGGTCATACGAGGCCACCAAGTCCGCCACCTCGCCTTACGGGCCCTACCTGCTGTGAGAGCTATCTCACAGTACAAGAAGGGTAATAAGGAGGCCAACAACGTGAAGGCTGCCGCACGTTCTTCCACGCCTCTGCCTAGTGCTTCATGTGGCAGCTGTGGAAAGAAGCATGGCCCCAAGACATGCCCGGCCGCCGACGCACTGTATCGTGGATGTGACCGTAAGGGCCACTGGTCTAACACAGACAGGTGCCCTGCACGAGGCCACAAGTGTCAGGCCTGCGGTCTCTATGGACACTGCGACAAGTGCTGCCTCCAACCCAAGCCCAAAAGCCCGAGACGAGGAGGAAAGCAGCGCACTTCCCTCGGGGTGGTTCGCACGCAGCCCCCTTCAGATGGCCCACGCAGCCCCAAGCAGCAGCTGAGTCACATCAGGAGGGTGGAATCGACCACACGCCCCAGGGCTACCCCTTCCCCTACCATCCGCGTCGCCGTCACACACGGTGATGTGTCGGGTCACATCAAGGTGATACCGGACACCGGCGCAGATACTACGGTGATAGGCCTGAAGCACCTCCAGAAACTGGGCTTCACCAAACGCGACCTGGGACCACCGCCGCAGCTGCAGTACTACAATGCGGACGGTTCCCAGATGCCTACTCTCGCTACACCCTTGTTGTCGTGGGAGCACTGCAAGGAGTTAGGCGTGGTGCCCAGAGACTTTCCTAAGCAGATCCCAGCTGCTCGGTACACCACCAGCAGGGTGCGTGAGTCAACGAGCGACGCGCCTGGCGCTGCCACACAGAGCTGCCCAGAACCCGCGTCCACTCCCGCCCCGCCTCCACCCAAGTCACGGCTGCTTCCTCTTCACAGCGAGACGTCTCCTTCAGCCGCAAGGGCCTACTTCCTGAAGGAGTACTCAGAAGTGCTGGTGACAAAGGAGGACCTATGGACCGCGCCACTGAAGGCTATGGCGGGTCCGCCTATGAGGATACACCTGCGGGAAGATGAGCAGCCGTTTGCCATACACACTCCCCGGTTGATCCCTCTCGCCTTCAGGGATTCAGTCAAGAAGGAACTGGATTCCATGGTGGCCCAGGGTGTCATCGTACCCGTTGGTGACGACCCGTCCCCTTGGTGCTACCCTCCAGTCGCTGTGGCTAAGACTAACGGTGGAGTACGGATTACTACCGACTTGTCGAAGCTTAACAGCAAGGTGTCCCATCCCGCCCACCCTTCAACAACACCTTTTGCAGCTATATGGAGTGTGGACCCGAAGGTACGGTACTTTTCGACAATGGACGCCGTCTGTGGTTACTGGCAGATCCCACTGAAGAAGGAGGATCAGCCACTGACCACTTTCATCACGCCTTACGGACGCTTCCGCTACTGCCGTGGCCCTATGGGATTCGCTGCTACGGGGGACGCCTTCTGTCTGTGTGGTGACATGGCACTTCAAGGCGTGACCAACTGCGTGAAGGTAGTGGATGACGTCCTCCTCTACGATGAGGACTACCTGACGCATCTTCGCTGCATCGACGAGGTACTGACCAGGTGTAGGACGCACGGCATCACTCTGAATGCCGAGAAGTTCGTCTTGGCCGCACCTGCTGTGTCTTTCTGCGGCTACCGACTCTCAAGGGATGGCATTGCTGCAGACCCGGAGAAAGTTCGCGCCATAGCGGACTTTGCCAAACCTGCCAACCTTACGGATCTCAGGTCTTTCATGGGCCTGATGAACCAGCTGGCAGAATTTGCTCCTGACGTCTCCGCCGCTGCCGGGCCTCTCCGCCCCCTGATGAGCCCCAAGAGGACTTTCACGTGGACCCCAGACCACGACCTCGCCTTTCATAAGGTGAAGGAGGCCCTGTCAAGTCCACCTATCCTCGCTACTTTCGACCCAGCGCTCCCCACCGTCCTCCAGACAGACGCCTCGCACCTGTACGGGGTTGGTTAAGCCCTTCTCCAGGATCACGGTGGAGGAAAGTACCGGCTCGTACAGTGTGGCTCTCGCTTTCTCACCGATGCTGAGTCTCGCTACGCTACCATCGAGCTGGAACTGCTGGCAGTGGTATGGGCCTTATCGAAGTGCAAGTTTTACTTGATTGGCCCACAGCACTTCGACCTCATCACAGACCACAGGCCCTTGGTCCCCATTCTTAACCACTATTCGCTGGACGACGTCGAGAGTCCTAGCCTCCAGCGCCTGAAGGAGAATATTTAGGTCTTCGTCTTCATCGCGGCTTGGCGCGCAGGTAAGGAGTTGTGCATCCCGGATGCCCTTTCCCGCTCCCCAGTCAGCCGCCCGACACCTGAAGACGAGATACTCAGCACCGACGCCGGTTTCAGCACCGACGCCGGTTTCTCCGTCAGCAACATCGTCACTTTGCAGGCCGTACAGTCCCTCGCCAGCACCCAAGCCTCAGTGTCGCCACCCGACAGCGATCTGGCCCTTGAGGAACTACGGACCGCGGCACGCAACGACCCCTCCTACACTCAGCTCTTGGAGAGTGTGAGGACTGGATTCCCTCGCGACCGTTTTGACCTCCACAACGCCCAACGCCCATATTGGAAGATACGTGAGGACCTCTACGCAGATGGGGACCTCGTCCTTTGTGGTGACTGTGTGGTCGTCCCTGCAGCTCTCCGTCGTCGCGTTCTGGCCCGCTCACACGACATCCATCGTGGAGCAGAGGCCACTAAGCGAAGCGCAAGGCAGGCTGTGTACTGGCCCGGCATTGATGCGGATATCGTCAATACGGTCCGTGCCTGTAAACCGTGCCAGATCATGCAGCCCAGTCAACAGCAGGAGCCCCTCTTGTGCGACGACGAACCCACCAGGCCCTTCGAGTCCGTGTCGGCTGATTTCTTCAGCACAGCTGGGAAACATTTCCTAGTTGTCACCAACCGACTCTCTGGCTGGCCTGTAGTGGTAATCTGTGGCTCGGACACGACGTCCGCGGCCACCATTCGCCACTTCCGGCACCTCCTTTCGTAACCTGGGCGTCCCCGTACGTCTGCGGACGGACGGTGGGCCACAGTTCAACAGCCGGGACTTCACAGGATTCCTGGAGCGTTGGGTAGTCCGCCACATCGTGTCAACACCCCACTACCCACAGTCAAACGGCCATGCTGAGGCTGCGGTCAAGACAGTCAAGCACCTCATCCTCAAGGTGGCCCCTTCAGGCAACATAGACTGTGAGGCGTTTGACAAAGGACTCCTGGAGTTAAGTAAAACTCCTACCCAAACAGGACGCTCCCCTGCCCAGATCCTGTATGGTCACCCTCTCCGCTCTTGCGTTCCTGCACACGCCAAGGCCTTTGCGAAGGAGTGGCAGACCAGAGCCGAGAGCTGCGACTGCCGCGCCGCTACACGTGCCCAGGACGCCAAGGCTCGGTATGACGACCGCGCCCGCCCTCTTCAGCCACTGGAGATTGGTGCCCTTGTCCGCGTCCAGGACCCGACGACGACACGTTGGGACAAGGTGGGCATAGTGATGGGCGTCGGCCGGTCGCGGGACTACAAGGTCAGGATGCCGAGCGGCCGCGTCTGGTGGAGGAACCGCTGCTTCCTCCGGCCAGTCCCACCCTCTGCTGCTGGCCCCCTGACGGAGGACGAGTCCCCTACACCTGACGACGATCCGCCCCACAGTGCACCTCGACGCTCGGAGCGACATAGGACTAAGAAGTCCGCTCAAGACAAAGACTATGAGCACGTGAGGGGGGGGGAGGGAGATGTAGTTATGTATCTAAGCTACTGTGCCGAGTAGCAACCTTGTATATAAGCTACTGTGCCGAGTAGCATTTATATATGTAATTACGTGGCAACACTGCACGTGTTATGTGGCAACATTGCCTCGAGGCTGCCATATGGCAAGGCAGCCTCAGTCTGACTCCGTGCCTCGTGCATGGCACACGCTAGTCAGTACTTGTATTTCTCCTATCCGTTAATAAATGGACTTCAGTGTTACCCGGTGTTTCCCTACCCATCACTGCCTTCTTCAGGGAACACTTGGAATCTTCATCTCTAGGCATCAGAGGCCATGAAGCACTGCTATGAGATGGGAGAATGCAACCCCCCCCTGGGGTGTGGCGGGAGTCTTATTTGCCTTAATGACCCTTGTGCAGTCGATAGGCATTAACCTGTATTTTAAGTAATTAAGCCTGGCAGAGCTTAATTATAGGGAACTACTGATATTTGTTTAGTGAATATCCTTGACACTGGCTGTATAACCAAGTATGACAAGGGAATTATAAGACTTGTTTAATTCATAGCATTGTCAAATAACACAAAGATTATGTTACTAGGTGTAATATGGCTGTTGCATATTTAAGAAGCAATTGAATAATAAGACATGACAATCTACAGTGGTGTATATGCTAGCCAGTGGCCGGCCATGGCTGGACTCAGTGTTTACTTATTCTCCATCATCCTCAAAGGTTACTGCGTGATGTAAATAAACATTCAGAAAAGAAGTTGCCATAAACTGTATGCAAAACTTTTCAATATTCCTAATTCATTCAAACAGGCTGAGGGCAGCCTATGCAAACAGTGGCGTGTATAGAAGGAAGGTATGCATTAATTACCCTTTGGATTGGCTCGCATAATTATTTCTCTTGGTAAACGACTTTCAAATGACAGCACTATATTTACTGAGATTTGGTGAGGAAGCCAGTAAGTACCGACTCATATTAGAATAAATTCAAGGAAACTTGTTTCGATAGTCATTTAGAGGAAGCTTCCGAGAGCAACGTCTTAACTATACTAAGCAGGGAAATATTCCAATTAAATCTAAACCACGCTGCTCTACCGGATATGGTTAACTACTGCCAGGCGTAGATGTTGCTTTCATTTGCACTCTATCCTCTACCTAAATAGTTATTAAATACCAACTTATGTTTCAGTGAATTTTACAATTCATTAAGTTCACCTTCCTTAGTATTGACTGGCCATAAAACTTTCCCAGGTCACCAAGGTCGTGATAAATGCATAGCGGATTTACGAAAGAAGTATTTCTGGAACACTATGAAGAAAGACATAGAATTACACATAGCTAATTGTTTGGCATGTGCTCAACATAAAGGATCAACAGGATCACCTGCCCCGATTCTACAATATCCTACACCAGACCGTCCGTTTGACACAGTCGCTGTTGACTTGTTACAACTCCCAATGAGTCATCAGGGATCAGGATACGTCTTAGTGTGTGTGGATCATATTTCCAGGTTCGTGGTCTTGGTCCCACTAAAAAGCAAAACGGCCGAAGCAGTAGCCTATGCATTTGTGATGAATCTCATATGTCCATATACTACGCCTAAAGTTCTACTCTCTGACAATGGAACAGAGTTCAAGAATGAGCTAATAGAGCATATATGTGCATAATATGGAATTAAACAAACTTTTGTGACAGCTTATCATCCACAGGCTAATGGCCTTGTTGAAAGAACCAATCGTAAAATCCTAGAAATACTGCGTCCAATTGTTAGTGGTTTTCAATACGCATGGGAGGATTGGTTACCCCAGGTTGCAGCGTCGATTAATGGGTCAGTTAATAGCTCTACGGGTAAAACACCCTACTATATTGTCTATGGTACAGATAAACGTCTGCCTTACGACATCCTTACAGAGGCGCCATACCCGGTATATAATACTAGGGTGTGTCATACGAAGGCGAATTATTTTTTTTGAGTTTGAAAAATCGGCCCATGGTATTAATGATGTAGTTCTATGTGCAGAATCATGTGATATCTTCAGATTTGAAAAGTTTTCATTTTTTGCTAGGTAAATTTTAACTTGAAAACTTATGAAAATTCAGTATTCCCATCCTTTTACCAACACCACTAAATAGTTTATTTAAAGTAAAGTAAATGTATCAGGTTAATTTATTAGGCTGAAAATTATCCAGAATAGTGAAACGAATGATCTTGACACATTTATTAAATTTAATATTCCTTTAGAAAACAAAATCATCAAATACAAAAACCGGTTTTACTACTACGACCCGGTGTTGCTGCACACCATAGAGAACATGTCTTTCTTGCTTCTGTTTCTACTCATCACCTCCCTGCTGACCACCTGGGCTCGGATGTAGCCTTCCCTCCTCTCCTGGCTGTACACGTGACTGCTGGCCTCGCTCACTTGCTGTACACAACGCTCTATACTCTGGGTGTGCGAGGGCCAGGCAGGGACATGCATGGGGTTGTCCAGGAAAGCTCTGACTTGAACATTGGTGAGGCTGCAGGTAAGAGGGGGCTCATTGCCAGCCTGGATGTTATCCAGATCTATGAGATCAGTGAGGGTCTTGGCACCTAGATTGACTTCAGGAGTCTTCCTGACCCTGAAGGAATCGTCACCAAATGATTCGTCATGCCCAGATCCTCTCATAAGTCTCATATCCAAGATCTTTTTGACTGCCACTCTTCTCTCCTCCTCATCCTTACTGCAGAGCATTGTCTGCAGAACTGCCTCGGGATGAGCATACCAGGAAGATCTCACAGTCTGCTCCACAATCTGAACAACCTTCCTTGGCTGACTCCTCAGGAGCTCAAGCTGGAAGAGAACATGCCTCGGACCTTCGGAGAACGATGACTTGACCTTGGTGTTGAACCAATTTGGCAAGTAGACATTCACGATGAATTGGACAATAAGTCTCAGGTTGTGAAGCTGGTTCCCTTTCAGTTTATGATGAGCGACCCAAATTCTGCAGAACCTGAGAGCCGTTGTGAGCCACCTAGAATGTGAGACTGGACCTATCTGCAGGAAAGCAAGTCTATCAGGCATGACCCCAGTTTTGATGGCACTGCAAATCATGTAACCATAGTACTGGTCAGTACTCAGGTCGTCAATGACAGTATGTGCAAGCTCAACGAGTGGAGGGCCAACTGTGATTTTTTCAAAGCTCGGATTTATTTCTAACTCAGTGGCAGAGTCCAGCATCTTGCTAAGAGAACCAGACCATCTGTTGTTTGAAAGAGTCTTGCTATCCAGCTCCTGGATCAGATGTCTGAGTGGCAACTCGTTGGTGTGGAGGTCACAAACAATCCAGACCAGCTTCCTCCCAATCTTCCGCTCTATCCACTGTATGACCCCCCCTTGCCACCCTGTGTTCGTGTTGGTGCTGTCCCCTCCAATGGCCTGCAGGGTCTGGTCTACGTTCCTCTCTCTGAGCCAGTTCACAATGTTATCTGCCACTATCTCAGCTGGTTTCCTGATGTCATCTTTCTCTGGAGTGAAATGCCACAAATACTTCCCTCCTGGTTCACTGCAGCAGGAGTAGTGTTCCTCCTTCACCATGGCAGGGAACAACTTGTCAGAATCTCCAACTTTCATGAACACTTTAGTGTCATCCCTTCTCCCATCAAAGAACAAACAATTGATTCCATTTTCTCTTATCCCTTATCAAACTCCTCTTCTAGGTTACTGACAAGTTTCTCCTGAGCTCTCCTTACTTTGTTATGATCTATCACCAGGTGAACATCATCAGGTGTTATCAAACCACCGTCAATCCAGGCAGCTGTTGCTATCTCTGCAGTTTCTCTGAGACCAGTGTGGTGTAACATGCTGGCCAGAGCTATGCTCGGGATATCTTTTCTATTTCGAATCTTATGCCTGGAAGGTTTGGGATCATTATTTTCTGGGTTAGGGACAAAGTCACCATTCTCCTGGTCAGCACTCGGATCAGCCATGGGGAAGTCATTAAACTCTGAATCAGCTTGACTCCAATCATCGGCCTTTTTACCTCACCCTGGGCCTTCTCAAGTCTCTTTTCCTCGGCAACTCTTCTCCTCTTCTGTCTCTCTGTGGCAGCCTCCTGTCTCTTGGACTCCGGAATATCTTGGCTAGAAATCATGAGAGCCCCTATACTGCCAGTCTTCTCTCTCTGTGCTTTGATAAATGCCAGTTCGATCACAGGAATCTTCAGTTCACGCTTTTTTAAACTTACAGGGAATGTAATAATTTTCTCCAGTTTACAGTCGATCATCAAACTCAGGACCTTGAGAACAATTGGGCACTTGCAAGTAGTGTTATGTCAAATAACTGGTTAGGGTTGCTTGGCAAGCTGTCATAACTGCAAGTTTTCCCTCTCCCAAGAGAGATATCTCTTTGCCTTTCCCCCAACTGGCTAGCAGTCTCACACTAATCTTCTTCTGACTTATTTATGACTGGAGGCTTGAACTGGCTGGCCAGAGTGTACTGTGCCCAGGCTTTGGTCATATCACTGCCAGCAATGTCTTTGTTTGTGTAAGTTCTTTGGTTCTTTTCACTGGTTGCCTGATTGAAACACGTATCTCAAGCATCTCAATGTAGAGCAACTCCGGCAGGAGCTCTCTCTCCCAGACCCAAGATAGTGACTGAGATATGGCTGGATTTGGGTTCATAAATCTCACCGACACAAGCAATACGCCATAAATATTATCAACTTATAAATGCATCTCAGAATCTGAAACAAGAAAAATGTTATTGGTTGGATATTTAAGAATGAAGTCAGCAATGTTATTCTAATTGTAATACTCTATGCAGCTATGCGTTAGATTTTCGATAAAATTTCACGCTAAAATTTACCTAGCAAAAAGGTTGCAAAATATTGAAACTGAAATTATTTTCTGTTTATGTACACTAAAATCTACCAAAAAGTGATGGGCCGTGGTTTTGGCTGATCTTCCCTCCTATGACACACCCCTAATATATCACGGATGATTTTAGGCCAAACAAATTCATGTCTTTACAGAAATTCACCAACCAAATGCGATCACAGCTAAAAGTCACGGCGCCCAGGAAAATGATCATCCAGGCTGGCATAAACATGCTAAACCCTCGCGCACTGGAAGCCGTTGAGACGTATTTATGTTACAGGAACCCTGAAAGGAACTCCAAGCTTTTAGGCGAAATTTTCTGTGGTCCATTCCGCATAATCTCCAAAAGAAGCAGGCAACAAATTCAAAATATGGAAGCTAATGCAGATACTTGAATATGCATTTTGCAGCGGATCTGTCTAGAAAGGCCAGATAAATGTCTTACCTCAAGTTGTTGATAATGGCGGTGATACATCCTTACGTTTATTTCGCTACGTTTACTCGGTAGAAGTTAACTCGTACTTTCGCGTCAGATGGAAAACGTCGACGGCCAACTACAATCAGCATTGGACATCCTTCATAGTCTCAGCACAGCTTCGATGAATTCGACAATAGTTTCATGGACGTTGCCGTTCAAGCTGTATCTCAACAGAATCGCGTTATTTCTCAAACCTTTCACGCGATTACTGCTCTAGAATCAAAGGTTAATGCAATCATAATGGAGTCTAACCAAGTTTCGAGGATTGTTACTAGGTTACAGAAAGCAATCCCGACGTTAGAATGGCTCCTTTACTTCACAGAATATTTGCATGCTGCTGAAATTTCAGTTCATAAAATTGTAACCTCTAAAAATGAACTAATAGACAGCATTGTAGATGCCGGGATTGGACGTGCACAGCGAAGCTTGTGCCTGTGCAGACGCTTCTTGAAGCTTTAAAAATAGCCAAGTTGCAGTATCATTTAACTCCGATTTTCAATGACAATGAGGTTCAATATTATTACCCACTGTTGGAGTCAACCCTCACGCACAATGCAATTCTGATCCACATTCCTATGTGAGGGCAACATGAGTTTAATGCATGGCATTTAGAACTCTTCCCCTGGTTTGTGAACGACACACTGCATACCCTAGATAGGCCTAAAGAACTTTTCTTAGTAGATGAAGAATATTCATTGTTATCAATAGAGGATTCTGAGGTACTGTCACGGTGTAAGTCGTCTTATCTACACCTACACGTATGTCCAGCCTACATGTTTGCATTTATTCCTGCTGCAGAGGGAATATGTGAATTGGCAGTCATACAACCAAATGTACGCACAGCGTTAGCGCAATGCAGTTATAGGCCAGTTAGTCTAAAGACTGTGTTCCACGCTCACCTTCACAATGTGCAGTATTTGTTCTTTCCAAATCTCACTACTGTAATTTTAAAATGCCAAAATGGTGTTAAGCAGCTAGTTGTGAAAGGGCATTACAAGGCTCCTGATTACTGTGAAATCACTTGTAGTACATTACGGACCTTGCCTACTCATCAGCATTTTGCGTTAAATCGAAAACTCAAGTCTGCTTTAATTCCACTTCCTATAATGAATTTCACTATCAAGGATATTCAAATAGTATCAGAGAAATTATAGTTTTAGCTTTCTTGAACGAGACACATTTTGCTAATTTGAATAATAACTTGCCATTTTACCTGTCACGGGAATTTGCACTACCAAGTCTTACGATTCCCTCTATTCTGTTAATTCTGGCAATTATGTTCCTGTTCTGTTATTACCGGGCAGTATCATCCAAATTCAACATTGTTCATAACATACTAACCCGTACGACACAAATGTCTAGGTCCCCTGTAGTAGCAAATACCCCTACAGTAATAGATTCCCCAGCTTAGTGTCTACATATCTGTTTATAACATGGTTAGGGTTGTCTAGGATGTACTGTACTCTGTGAGTTATTTAGGCCTCACGGAGCTCGGCTGGTAGGTGACCGAGCGATGTAATAGGCCCCTGTCTCATCAACAGAACATATTATATAAATGGGTCAATACATCTGATATTATATTCAGATTCACCACCCTGTAACTTTCCACTGTCTATGAGTAAGACATGATATGGACACGTGAGCGGGCAACTCACCCAAGAGGGCGAGACCCATAGCTCAGCATTTCTGTAAGCACGCACTGCGATGCCCTTAAGCTTCAGTAGCTCACCTCAACTCATATCGTAAGGACGTGACCTAACGTTTATTATACATAAACGCCGTTCCCTTCTCATTCACTCCTAGACAGTGAGACTTACGGTTGATATACACTCAGGAATTATATATACATATACAACCTTTTATAATAAAACAAAGGAACTACCGTCTGGGTTTCGTTACTTAAAACCCAAATATAAATATGTGTGAACGGACTGGTTAATTGGACAAGCAGCCGATTCAGTGTGTGTGTGTGTGTGTGTGTGTGTGTGTGTGCGCGTGTGTGTGTGTGTGCTATAAGTTCCACCAGGATATGTAATAAAAAAAAATATGTGAAATCACTCGTGAGATTGAAAACAGTGACAACCAGAATTTTAAGTAAGTAAGTAAGATAAGAAGTGAAGAAAATTGGTTTTGATAAGTTCTGTAAATTAACCTTGAAAAGTTATATATTGAAATGTTAGTAATTTGGAAAATTGATGTTGAAGATTGATGAAGAGTTGATAATTTTAATTGTTTTAAAAGAAAGAGAAACTAAAAAAAACTTCTTCTATATATAATCATTTGTGCCTGACTAGTAATTAAGCCTTTTGTTTTTCAGTTGAGTTATCTTATTATGATTACTATTCATTAAGTTGATACCTCATTTATTTTTATTTGGGGTTGATACCTGATTTAATTAAGTTTTACTAGAGTATTTTGATTTACCAATGTTCATGATTTTTATTTTAGAGTGCTCTCATTGCTGATTTTCTTGTACTGAATTTATCCACCATTTTAGTACTCATGATTTTGTGTGATTCATATTTGAAATTTTTATTGTTTCTTTTCAACAATTTCTTGTTTATTACATTAATGACTAGAACATTTTAATATTATTTTGACATTTACTAGAATTTATTTTCTTTGCATTTGTGTCAGCCTGAGTCATTAGTTCAAATCTACCGGCATACCTATTGTGAGTTAAGTGATATCTAGCGAATTACAGTTTGGTGTGCAAATATTAAGAAATATGATTTGTATTGTCAATTTCATATTCTAATAATTTTAGATATTCCTAGCTAGGATTAGGAATGAAAATTTGCACAATATTTTTCCAACTGTTAGATAGGGATGGAATCAAAGACATTTCGTCTTATTGACTTTCCTCCTTTAGTTGATAATCTTCCCTTTCTTCCCTTTCTCTTCGCCGCTATGTTGCTTCACTCTCTCTCTTTTACAGGTACTTTAACGGTCAATGTTCGGTGGATTTGGCATCCTGTGTACCGCCGGCAAGGCCGTGGGCTCGTAACACTCATCTTGACCGCGGCGCCCACCGTTTCTCTGTGGAGGTTGGTCACACTAGAATAATAACCTGTTATACTATAACAGGGTGTGTCATAGGAGGATTTCCAGTTTCAATATTTTGCAACCTTTTGCTGAGTAAATTTTAGCGTGAAATTCTTCTGAATATCTAACAAATCTGGCTGCATTAGTGCGTACAATTAAATAGTGAACGACCTTTCTGGCTTCATTCTTCCAACAACCCAACTAACAATATTTTTCTGTTTCAGATTCACAGTGCATTTATAAGTTGATAATATTTGCGATGGCTCAGCAACCTTGGGACAGGAACCAAAATCAGCCATCTCAAAGTCACTATCTTGGTCTGGAGAGAGCTCCTGAAGTGGGTTGCCTCCTTTGAGATGCTTTTTGAGATCTGGTACCCCAATCAGGCAAATCAGTGAAAAAAGAACCAAAACTTACACAAACAAAGACATTGCCAGTGATATGATAAAGCTGTCTTGGCACAATGCACTCTGGCCTGGCAGCTCAGTTCAAGCCTCAGTCATAACAAGTCAGAAGAAAGATTGGTGAGAGACTGCTAGCCAGTTTAGGGAAGAGCCGAGATATCTCTCTTGGGAGGGAAAGCACACAGTTAAGGACAGCTTTGCCAAGCAACTGGACCAGTTATTTGACATAATTACTTTTAATTTAATTGTTCTCTGCTCCTGGGTTTGGATGCAAATCGTGACTGTGAAGTCAGGAATTCCACATCTCCTGTATTTGCAAGCGTGACTTAGAAGATTCCTGTGATCGAACTGGCATTTGTCAAAGCACAGAGAGAGAAGACCCCAACAGCAGTATAAAGGGCTCATCATGATTTCTAGCCAAGATATTCCAGAGTCCAAGAGACAAGGAGGCTGCCACAGAGAGACAGAAGAGGAGAAGAGTTGCGAGGAAAGGGCTTGAGAGGCAGGGTGGGGTAAAAAAGGCCGATGATTGGAGGTCAAAGCTGATTCAGAGTTTAATAGCTTCCATGGCTGATCCGAGTGCTGACCAGGGGAGAATGGTGACTTGTCCCTAACGAAAATAATGATCCCAAACCTTCAGGCACTTAAAAGATTCGAAATAGGAAGATATCCGAGCATAGCTCTGGTAGCATCTGACACCACACTGGTGTCAGAGCACCTGAGAGATAGCAACAGCTTTGCCTGGATTGGCGGTGGTTTGATAACACCTGATGATGTTCACCTGGTGATAGATCATAGCAAAGTAAGGAGAGCTCAGGAGGAAACTTGTCAGTAACCTAAAGAGGTTTGATAAGGGATAAGAGAAAATGGAATCCAATTATTTGTTCTTTGATGGGAGAAAGGATGACACTAAAGTGTTCATGAAAGTTGGAATTCTGACAAGTTTGTTCCTGCCATGTAGTGAAGGAGAACACTACTCCTGCTGCAGTGAACCAGGAGGGAATGTTGTAGCATTTCCTCCAGAAAGATGACATCAGAAACCCATGGAGATAGTGGCAGATAACATTGTGAACTGGCTCAGAGAGGAGCGTAGACCAGACCCTGCACAGGCCATTGGAGGGACACTTCCTTGAACACAGGGTGGCAAGGGGGGTCATCAGTGGATAGAAGCGGAAGATTGGGAGGCTAGTCTGGATTGTTTGTGACCTCCACACCAGCAGGTTGCCACTCCAGACATCTGATCCAGGGCTGGATGGCAGGAGCTCTTTTCAAACAACAGATGGTCTGGTCCTCTTGGCAAGATGCTGGACTCTGCACTGGTTAGAAATAAATCCGAGCTTTGAAAAAAATGATTGACCTCCACTGGAACAGAACTTGCACATACTGTCATTGACGACCCACAGAGTACTTAATGATACCATGGTTACATGATTTGATACCACCATCAAAACGGTCGCTTAAGTAGAACCTTACACTGCAGATGGGTCAGTCTCACATTCTGGGTAGCTCTGGCGGCTCTCAGGTTCTTTCTGCAGGGTGGGTGGCTCATCATAAGCGAAAGGAACCAGCTTCACAACCTGGACTTATTGTCCAATTCATCGTAGTGTCTACTTGCCAAATTGGTTTTTCCAGCTTTAAGAATCGAAATCATACATTCTCCGAAGGTCGAGGCATGTTCTCTTCCAGCTTGAGCTCTGAGAGTCAGCCAAGGAAGGTTGTTCAGATTGTGGAGCAGGCTGGCCAGGAGGTCTTCACCAGGTATGTCATCGAGCAGTTCTGCAGACAATGCTCTGCAGTAAGGATGAGGAGGAGGAAGAGTGGCGGTCAAGATGGATAAAGACTTATGAGAAAGAGATCTAGGCATGACAAATCAGTTAGTGACAGAAATTCCTTCAGAAGTCAGGAGAAGACTCTGAAATCAATCAGTGCCAGACCCTCACTGATCTCATAGATCTGGATTAACATCCAGGCTGGCAGTGAGCCCCCTCTTACCTGCAGCCTCACCAATGTTCAAGTCAGAGCTTTCCTGGACAACCCCATGCATGTCCCTGCCTGGCCCTCGCACACCCAGAGTATAGAGCGTTGTGTACAGCAAGTGAGCGAGGCCAGCAGTCACGTGTACAGCCAGGAGAGGAGGGAAGGCTACATCCGAGCTCAGGTGGTTAGCAGGGAGGTGATGAGTAGAAACAAAAGCAAGAAAGACATGTTCTCTATGGTGTGCAGCAACACCGGGTCGTAGTGGTAAAATCGGTTTTTGTATTTGATGATTTTGTTTTCTAAAGGAATATTAAATTTAATAAATGTGTCAAGATCATTCGTTTCACTATTCTGGATCATTTTCATCCTAATAAATTAACCTAATATATTTACTTTACTTTAAATAAGCTATTTAGTGGTGTTGGTAAAAGGGTGGGAATCCTGAATTTTCTTAAGATTTCAAGTTAAAATTTACCTAGCAAAAAATGAAAACTTTTCAAATCTGAAGATATCACATGATTCTGCACATAGAACTACATCATTAATACCATGGGCCGATTTTTCAAACTAAAAAAAAAAAAATTCGCCTCCGTATGACACACCCTACCAGTGTTATAGTACATCCTTCATTTCGTCCCCAGGCCCCGAAGTGATTTCGTGACCTGTGCCCGGATTGGCTAATCCCATAAAAAAAAATCGTGGTCTTGACTGTGGGAAAAGATGGGAGGGTCCCCCCCACCCCCTCTGTTTACATCAAGCATGATCTGTTTACAAGAGTTTAATTGGTTTTTTTATTAAATATTCCCGAATATAACCGTATGGGTGAGGGGGTGCCGACCATAGCCCAGGGGATAGGTCTTAGTCACTTATACTGATGGATAACATCTGCAATATTAAGTTTTTAAACTTGAAAATAAAACAAATCTTAATAATTAAATTAAGAATAACCCATTTAAAATTTTCATGAACAGCGTGTTGGTATGTGCATGCAGGTGTCACATTAATGTGTCCTCACAGGGGCTCCATGACACGTGCCTGTTCCCATTGTTCTTGTGCTGTACTCATTTCACAAATAAACCAGCCCAGTTACCATCTTTATTCAGTGGGTGTCTGGTGGTTCGACCAACTTTATCAACTTGGCACTACCAATGGTCTAACTTTGTTACACCACAATCAAAATATTCATTCTATATCATCCTGACGGTCCAGAGAACCGAACTGGCAATTTGGGCCTCGAATACTGCTCTACATATTCTAGTACCTACATGATAAGATATCTGATAAGTGTCAGCTTGTTTTTTTCTTATTTATAAATGTTTTTTTTATTACATATGCAGTTTATGTCCTGGATTTTTTCTTCCAAATCCGCTATCATCACCAGTATAAAACATATACTGTCATGTTATCCATATTCACACTTCATATTACAGAAATTTCCTTTTTATCGCAAGGAATGCGTTCCTAAAAGTCATTGTAAGTAACGAAATTGTGAATATCGGTGCAAAATTTTCCATAGAAATTAATGTAAATGGTAGGGGGGGGGGAGAGTGTGTTCCCAGCTGGTAACTTTCACCACATATTTATCGATAGATATTCTTCATTAACCAAGGCTATTAAGGACCAGGGTCGTGTAGTACAAGTAAATGCGAAGAATGAAATACAAATTATACCAGTGCATAAAAAAATACATTACCAGTTGGCAATAGTTTCACTACCCGCTGGAGAGGCTCAGATCACCAACACTACTCCTTCCCCTAACAATCTGTGGGCTAACTACCGTGCACGTAAGAAATGTTTATTTCTTTTATGTTTTTGACCTTATGATAATTAATTTCTTTTACTTATTTTTGGTGGCCACATTCTGTATGAACGACTGTGTTTGCACCCAACAGAGTAAAAAATGAAATGATGAAAATAATGAATCTTTACCCGAAATTACAAGTTGAAAAAAAAAAACAATAATGCAGCTCACAGCTTTTGGCTCTAGTAGGGGAGGATGAGGCCCCAGACCTTCACCTCCCTCTGCTTCTCCCACACTCGGCACACTTACTCCCGTGATCAACTCACATTCTATCCAACAATTTATTATTTATTTTTTCTTCAATTGATATTGATATTTTTTTTTAAGGAGAGAGATGGAAGTGATCAAGTAACAGCCTCGTTAAGTATTACCGATGGTGAGCAAGCCACGCCCCCTCCTCTCTTATGTTGTCATGATCAGGTGACGGTGGAATATGTAATTAGACCTCGATACAACAGCAAGTCACAAGTGCGTGCCATGGCCCAACTCGAAAGTCGTATATATGTGCAAGTTCCAAGTCTACATTCACAAGAAATCAAATCAATTCAATTAATTCACATGGTATCACGGCCACTACTGAATAGCCTTCCTCTTTCAGCAGTGCTCCAACTCCTAGGCTCATTAATTAGACACACTGAGAGAAAACATCCAAGGAAAACTATTCTTTATCCTGTACAAATTGGGTTAGGATTGAGAAATACTAATTTATAACAATTAACAACTATTATATTCACAATAAAACATAGAGTACAGACATTAACACTGTAAGGCCTTGTGGCCCAACTGATTTAGTAAATTATATCAATCTTAACCCGCAGCTGGCCATTCACATTCACGTACGTGATCGCCAATGATACTATCTCTGGTCATTCACATACTAGAACGTTTTCTAAATATACTTTTCCTGGGTCTTTGAAACTGAGCCAAGCTACCATAATTTGTTGGCTAGTGGTGTCGGGCATCTTGTGTAAGCATTGCCTGACACTCTACAAACACTGAATTTACTGTACTAATACAATTGAATCATATTTTCTGAGAGATGAAGAAGGTACACATAATGACTTATACATAATGGTGCGGTCATTTAATCGACAAGAAAAAATCAAAATCTTTAATAGATGGCTCTAAATTTTAAAAAGATTAATGTGGAAATTATAAATACAGAAATGTATCTTACTGACTCGATATATTGTTGCTAGAAGCTAAAGTATTACAGATATAATATGCATGGTGAATGTTGCCCGAGTCATACAAAGGACCCAATGTACTGTAGATGACTGTACTGAAAATCATGAGCTCAGTATTGTAAGAAAAGGAAATGAAGTACCAGTATGTACTTACTATTGTAATCATGAAAGTAATCGTGATTACGATCACTTTGCCAAATAAAAGAATGTAATCGATTACGATTACGGACACTTCAAAAACTGTAATCGATTCTAATCGATTACAGTTTCCTGGGAACTGGGCGAGTCCTTTAATCATTATAGCAGTCCTGTTTGATGTCAATGGTGGGTGTTGCATAGTTATTCCTGCTAGTTCATTTTTGACAGAGTCTCTTAGGGTGTCTAGATCACTCTTCGGAACAACATATCCCTGTAAATAAACTCTGAGAGAGAACTGAGGCTCTGGGTATCTCGCTGTTGCATCCTTTAACTACACATATTTGATAGTGGTTGGCATTGCATCAGGGAAGTCTAGGCATGCTCTCTTGGGTAAAAGAGAGGGCAGGTGTTGTTTCCTCTCTGCACGTTGTAACTTCTAATTCTTAGATTGGACTATCTGATATTCCTCCATGGTATCGGTGTTATCTCTTTGGTCAGAATCGCTATTGACTGTATCACCCCCCTCCCCCACGCCCCTGCTGCTATTTTTGGGAATGATCAGCGGTGTCCTCAGTGGCTGACTCAGGCATGGTGGAGTGACACATGGCCGTGAGGCTTTTATTACAAGTACCGCTAGAGTGGAATAGGGTCATAAGTGTAGGGGCACTACGGAGTGCCAGCAGCTGTCACATTGGTGACTGCACTACACTCACTAATGACACTTTACACATAGTCATAGCTGACTGACACTGATGTAAAGTCACTAAGTATTGTACTTTGTTTCACAATGTGCCATGTATAAGTTTAGTTATCCTGAAGTGTGTGGCACACAGACAGTCAACTGTGACTGGGAGGCGTAAACCATTAACGATGTGGGGTATGTTGGGCCTTATAGTCCCATACGTAAGGGGTCAATTTTACAATTTGGCCAGCAAGGGGCTAGTTTATTGGTCACCCCTTGGATCCTGTGTAAGGTGAAGCGCAAAACCGTTTACAGCGCCCAACAGGGAAGCATGCGCAAACATAAGAGGATAGTAGTGAGGGGGCTAGTCTATTGTCTATTGGGCACCCCCTTACATCCTGTGCAAGGTGAAACGCAGAAGCGTTTACAGTGCCCAACTGGGAAACATGCTAAGTTCATGCTTGCCTTTATGACTCGTGCATTAAGGGCGTGGAAGCCTGAAGGGTCATAGGTTTTGTCAGCAAGTTACATAAAGTGACAGAATGATGAGTGTGTGGGGAATTCCCGGTACATTTCATCTGTTTATAGCAAAGCATGGCAGGTCCCTAATAATGTCAAGTGCCAGGCCTGTGACTAAGAGGAGGGATATCTGGTCAGGATGGGAAGAGGTGATGGTAATGGCTGGGGACCTGTAGGAAGAGGTCATAGGGCAAGTAAGGATGTTGTGACGGAGGGTGTGAGAGTCGGGTTGGCCACAAAGTTGACAAACAGTGCGGCCAGGCTCAGGGTTGCCAATGTGCTCCCATAGTGCGAGCATAGGTCGCCCCCTCATGAATGCCCGCGAGGATGGCTATGCTTTCAGTGTCAGTGGAGGAGGCCCAGTCGTGGACACTGATTTTCTTGCGGGTCTGGCGCTCAGGAATCCACACAGCTGCCCCAACGCAGCCCAGCGTGGTGACAGACCTATCACAGTAGACAAGGATAGCAGGGAGGGAGGTCGTAAGAGAAGAGGCGACATCATCAATCTGCTCAAGGCAGTTAAGTTTGAGCATATACCGCAGTTGGGTGGATTTACGACCAGGGAAGGTGTGGACGACAACATCAACACACGGGGAGGTCCACGGCGGTAGAGGCGGATGAGTGTACTCGGGAGGGAGAGAGGTCGAGGGGTGTAGAGGTGATAACGCAGGATGTCAGCAGCAGTGTGGACGGGCCAGTGTTGAGAGAGGGAGGGAGAGGTAGTGGGGGCAGGCCGGCGCAGGAGGGAGTCAAGATGTGAGTTCAGTGAGCGAGACAGGGGAGTCGGTTTCTCACTGCGAAGGAGTTTAACACCAAGGATGGCATTGAGAGCAGTAATTCGATCGCAGACAGGAAGCAGGATTAGTTCACGCTGCATGACTTCTATTCTGGTGGTCATAGGGCAGCCGAGGATGAGTCTCATCGCTCTGTTTTGGATTTTCTCTATGCTTTGTTTCTCGCGTTGGGAGGCAACTACAAGGACAGGAGAGGCATAATCTATGACAGCTCTGACGATAGCAATGTACATGAGACGTAGGACCCTGACAGAGGCTCCTTTGAGGCCGTGAGTGAGGGACTGGAGGGGCCTCATTCGTTGGCGGCACTGGGACATGACGTGGGCGGCGACAGCGGAGGTGGTGGCGCTGGTAGTGGCTCGCATGGGTAGACCAAGGTACCTGTAGGTGCTTACTTGATCGATGTCTTGTCCTTGCAGAGTCAGCGGAGTCTGACGCGGGAAGTGTGAGGTGAACTTGATCTGGAGGAGAATATCATCGGCGTAGCTTATGGTGTGACCGTCTAGGACTCGATCAGCAAAGATGTCGTTGAGGCGGCAGATGGAGTTCATGAGTACATTAAAGAGTGTAGGGCTGAGTACACCTCCCTGAGGCGTGCCAAGATCAAGGTCCCTGATCGTAGAGTAGTGGCCCTGAAACCGGACACGGGCCTGTCGACGGGAGAGGTAGTCAGCAATCCACGTGAGGAGTTTGCCCTTCATATCAATGTGAGTGAGGCCCTCAAGGATCACTTCTCTATTGGCTTTATCAAAAGCACCCTTGAAGTCGACGAAGAGGGAGGTTTTGGCTGGGTGTTCGCCATGTAGTGAGCGATGCAGTGAGCAGTACTCTCTCCGGGGCGGAAACCATAGAGGTCAGGGTGCAGGTGGGCTTCAATTTTCCAATGGAGGCGGTGGCGTATCATACGCTCCATCATCTTTGAGAAGCAGGAGATGAGGGAGATTGGACGATATTCATCTTGTCTGTCTGGTTTAGGGACTGGGATGATGGTGGCAGTCTTCCATAAGTGAGGCAGCTGACCAGTATCATAAGAGAGGTTAAATAGACAGAGGAGGGGGTTACCTGGGGTGGCAATAAGGGCATTTGGCACATCATATGTGACGCCGTCATCGCCAGGGGCGGTGGACCGGCCGCGCTTAACAGCATTTAGTAGTTCACACTGTGTGAAAGGCACGTCAGTGTCTGCAGATAGGTCTTGGTACTCGGAGATGCGCTGTCGGCATTGTGGTTGCAGTGCGAGGGTGAGATCCCGTACAGCGGGAGGTAGTGCAACAATGGAGGCGGCCTCCTGCCACGTCTGGGAGAGCGCCTCGACTCGGGCAGCTGGTCTGGGGTGAAGCGCGGGTCTGGCGTTGATGCCCAGGGCACGGTTAATGGGCGCGCCATATATCACCTATAGATGTAGACTGGTCAATAGAAGAAGCAAAGTCAAACCATTGCTTCTCTCGTGCGAAAGTGATGGCAGATTGGAGCTCTTTATTTGTGCGCATCAGGAAGCGTAGAGCGTCAGTGGAGCTGGGAGATTTCTTCCACTGGTCGACTGCTAGTCGGTGCCATACTCGGATAGACTTAACATGAGGGTCGCGGTTAACATTCCAATGACTCCTGGGCTGGCGGTTAGGGCGGCGGTGTTTTGGGGCAGGGCGGAGGAGGGTAGTGCATTGTTTGGACAGATCAAGGTAGAGTTGGTCTGCAGTGGTGACAGTGTAACCCTGAAACCATTCAGCAATGGTAGCGATGAAGGCAGGTATGTTGGCAGGGGGTAGGCTGAGCCTAGGGCCCTTGGGTGGGGGGTATTCTCACGTACTGGAGAGTAGTGTGGATAGGGAAATGGTCACTGTGGGGGAGTGGAGGATGCGGGTGGAGTGTGGGCGGTGAGGGTCAGAGTAGAGGGCGATGTAGTCAAGTTTCCCTCCCCCGATGTGGGTGGGTGAAGGAGGGCAGAGAAGACGTACAGGGTCATCAGTGGTTTGTAGGTAGGAGAGCCAGGAATTACCCCGGGAGTTTGAGTGGGGCCCCTGGGACGATACCACCGACGCACACGCCATCACAATCACACTAAAAGGTTTGTCCCTCAATATTGTCAATGTCTATGTGCCTCCCTCCACCCCTACTGTACCTGTCCTACCACACCATATCACCTCCACCCCCACCCTCCTTGTGGGGGACCTCAATGCCCAACACCCCAGAGGATAGGCAATGAGTCGCAGGCGTCCCAGTGCCTGACCTCTGACCTCAACCTTGAGAACCGAGGCCCGTGTTCCAGGGCTACCTATTGGACCTGAGGACACCACCCCTGACTACCTGTACCTCACCGGCATGTCGACGCACACGCCTGGGATCGGTGGTAGATGCGGTACCGTTCTTGCCTCGCAAGCGAGATGTCACGGGTTCGATTCCCGGGCCGGTGGAAGTTGTTTGGACTTACTTCCTAGCCCCCACCAGTCCCTGTTCACCTAGCAGTAAAGTAGGTACCTGGTGTAAATCGAAAATTGCGAATTCGTGTTCAGGGAAAATTGTTGGAGCTTCCAATAACTTCATGACATAAACCACTGACTCTTCAG
Source organism: Homarus americanus (assembly GCF_018991925.1). NCBI lineage: Eukaryota > Metazoa > Arthropoda > Malacostraca > Decapoda > Nephropidae > Homarus > Homarus americanus. The sequence continues at coordinate 1,711,220 of NW_024746541.1, read as the reverse complement.
GCTTCTACGCCCTTGACTCTTCAGGCTTCTACGCCCTTAACTCGTGAGACATAAAGGCAAGCATGAACTTAGCATGCTTCCCTGTTGGGCACTGTAAACGCTTCTGCGCTTCACCTTACACAAGGATGTAGGGGTGCCCAATAAAAAAAAAAAAAAAAAGCACACGCCATCACAGTCACACTAAAAGGTATGTCCCTCAATATTGTCAATGCCTATGTGCCTCCCTCCACCCCTACTGTACCTGTCCCACCACACCATATCACCTCCACCCCTACTGTACTTCACCACGCCTAGTACATTGGCAACCCTGGGCTTGGCAGCACTGTTTGTAAACTTTGTGGTCAACCGACTCTCACACCCTCTCTCACTACATCCTCACTTGCCCTATGACCTCCTCCAACAGGTCCCCAGCCGTTACCAACACCTCTTCACTCCCTGACCAGATATTCCTCCTCCTAGTGACAGGCCTTGCACTTGACATTATTCGGGACCTGCCACACTTTACCATAAACAGATAAATTGTGCCGTGATTTTTTCCACACACTCATCATTCTGTCACTTTCTGTAACTCTCTGACAAAACCCATGACCCTTCAGGCTTTCACGCCCTTAATGCAAGGATCATAAAAGCAAGCATGAATTCTGCATGCTTCCCAGATCGGCGCTGTAAACGCTTCTGCGCTTCACCTTGCACAGGAATTGAAATTGAACTAAAACAGTTTATTTAGCCATAAAAACACAGATACAGAGTGGATAATAACACCAATATTAACATGGCTGAGCCAGTTGAGAACCTGCGCTCTCTTTTAGGCACCTGATATATACTATCCATTTATCTCAAGGAAGTATTATGTAAAATTTAGTAACATCTGGAATAGTACAATAGCATGGTGGTAATAAGAACATCTCATAATGTTACCACGGTTATCACTTCAATATTTATTTATTTTATTTATTTATTTATTAATTTTTAGTTTATTTTTTTATTTATATTTTAAGTATATACATAAATTACAGTGGAATTTAAAGACATAATTATAAATGGGGAGCAGTACAACATGGGTTGTACAGTATTAAGGTTGAACAAGAGGACAGAGCTGTCAGGATTATGTCTAGCTGGCAATTATGTTTATTGCAATGGTAATTTCTAATCAATTTACATGATAATTTCTGATAAAACGGTTTTGATGGTACAATAAAAGCAGGTACTGTAAATGTACTAGGGATTACAAGAAATATTAATACTTAAACAATAGATATTTTTTTAAGAGATGATTTAAAGGAAGGGAGCTCTGTCTTTGCTCAGATGGGTGGGGGTAGGTTGTTCCACACCTTCACACCATGATATTTTATGGAGGTCTGGGACTGAGAGGAGCGCATGGGGGGTGGTCTTAGTAGCTCTGGGTGCCTTAAGTTGTATCTCTGATTATTCCGGAACTGGAAATAATTAGTGTCAAGCAAGTGATTGATAGCAGTAGGTGTAAATAATCTTTGAATTTTAACATTTTAAATTTAGCAAATGTTTCGTTTGTGTGATCCGTTTTTTTTTAATTGGTCATTGTCCGTACAAATCTCTTTTGTGCAGTAACCAGAGATTGTGTTTTTGAAGAGCCAGAGGCCTCCCATAGAGTGTGACAGTGTATCAGGTGTTGGTAAACAAGATCATGATAGATTTCTTTCTTTGCTGTGAGAGTGATACATGATACCGCACTGTTTATTGACTTTACTGTGAATGGTTTGTATGTGGTTTCTCCAGTCAAGTTTCTCATCAACAATAACTACGAGGAATTTAGTATTTTGTTCTCGTTTGAGGACTGTATTACCAAGGTACAGGGGGTCTAAGTCTGGGGGTAAGTTTTTCCTTCTGTGAAAGATCGAGTAGGATGTAAGGGGGTGCCCAATAAATTAGACCCCTCGGGGGCAATCTAAAAAAAAATAATCTTAACGTCACACTGTATTTACCTTCTTACAGCTTAGCTATGTTACTTATAGAGTCCACATTTATAGTGTCAATGTACCGAGATACGTAAAGCACACAGAGTAACATTTCATACGTGTATCAAGCTTCGTACGGAGCTAGAAGATAGAATAGGTCAGAGGTGCAAGAGGGTGTGACCAACCCTTACAGTGACTGAAATACATAACAAGAAATATAAATATGCGTCTTTGAAGAGATAATAGATTTTTTTTTTTTGTCACTTGACAATAAACTCAGCCATCAGAGTACACTTACTGTTCAATCAGTTACACTGAAAGTTAACATCAGAAGACTCAGAAATTATCTGTCCCTTCGACCACGCTTGTGCATGTGTGCGTATGTCAGAACTTTCCTGGACAAAGTAAATTAACAAAAAATGGACTTCATTCCTTCAAGGAGCAGACCTTAATATAGCTATGTTAAGGTTATTTCCTTCTGAAACTGCTTAGTTACATATACTGAGTGATAACAATTACAATATTACGCTTATAAGACCGAAATTAACACAAAGCTTAATTATTTAAGAGTAACACCGGAATGAGTAAAAAAAAAGAAACTTAAATTATTAAAGTAATTTTAAAAGAAAATGCACAATAAAAATGATTACGAACAGTGCTGGTATGTGACTGTACGTTAGGGGGCAGTGAAATTTTGCTCAAAGCTGCACTCTTCAGGCATTGTTCCTTATACATATCTAAGACTCCATGCCAAATTTGAAGCTGATATGTCGATGTTTAGTCTGCCGCATTTTCTACTGAAATTTTTTAATTTACCTACAGTACTAGCCAAACAGCCGCTGTGGCGGTGCAATGTTCTGTTCAGTGTTTATCAACTTTTTTTTCATATCTCTTATTTCATTTAAGTTGTCTTGTTGCAGATGAGTATGGTGCTATGTCTATATTGATTATCAGCCTTTTCTCATTTCATTTCTCAATGGGAAAAAGCAATTGGAGATAGGCAGAATGTTCCTTCTTAGCCAAAAAACTATTGAGGAAAGGTTGAGAAAATTGTACAGTAGAGGAATTGAACTAAATAAGAACAAGAATGTAGGCAAAAAAGCTGCATTTCAGGTAGAAATGAAAGAGTTGTTTGATATCTGTAGCTGTTATTGTCCCGTTGCCTCCTGTCAGGATGTGAGGTGCATAGTTAAGGAGTGTGACGGATATCACCTGGCATGTAATTGTGTTATAAAAGTTCCCAAACGTGAGGTGCAGTTTCTCCTTGACCAGCGAGGTGATAGGAAGATGAAGATTGCAGGGGTTGACATGAAAGTGACGACGATGTGGGACAGAGTGACGGCAAGAGAGAAGCATGATGCGGACAGAGTTAGGAGACAGCTTGAGCAAAAACATAGATATCTGGTAGCTGGAGATATTCCTTATGTTGAGGATAATTCAGATGATTCAAGAGATATTCCTCTCGTCAATACTGATGCTGATTTTGTCCCTGATCCAAGGGCTCTGACAGACACCAGTTCACAGAACCGGACAAGACTCCCTACACTGGTTGCCGCTTGTGACCGATACTTGATTAGTGATTATGCTGGAGCTGCCATTGCTACTGCCACCTTAACTGACTATGGCATTATCACAAAGGATGACAAGAGTCAGGTTATTGGACCACATAAGCTGCGGGATGCGAGACAAAAATACCGATTTAAGAGGCAAGAAATTGAGATGGCTAGTTTAGATAATTTGACGTCACTCTATTTTGATGGTAAGAAGACCGCCACTCGTGTGATGATAAAGAATGAGAAGACCGAGAAATGGAGTTCGAGGATGATGGTGAAAGATCATTATGTCATCATGGTTGAGCCTGGCAATGAATATCTCACACATGTGACTCCCAAGACTGGACACGGAAAGCAGATTGCCAAAACTATTCACGAGTTTCTGGTGGAGAAAAATCTAACCCAGCAGCCCATTGTGTGTGTTGGTTGTGATGGAACCAATGTAAATGTAGGATCAGAAAATGGAGTCATTCATCATCTTGAAATGTTACTTGGTCACCCGCTCCATTATTTCATATGTCAGCTTCACGGAAATGAGCTGCCTTTCCGCGCAGTTTTTTATCACTATGATGGTAAACCAAGTGGTCCTGAGCATTGGCGTGGTCCCATTGGAAAGCAGATCAAGGAGTCTTTGTCTGAGCTTCCAGTTGTCGCCTTCCAGCCAGTCAGTTTCCCTGATTTCCCTGTGTTTAATGATGAAGTGGAGAAAGATCTGTCCTGGGATCAGAAATACCTGTATAGGATTTGTAAAGGAGTTATCACAGGTGTTGTTGAAGATGACTTGGCTGCTATTGAGCCAGGTCCTCCCTGTGTGTCAAGGTGGAACACCTTATGGAGTAGAATCCTCAGGCTGTATGTAGCAACATCAAGACCCAGCCATGAGTTGAAAAGAATTGTCATTACAATAATAAAGTTCAGTGCTCCAATGTGGTTTTACATCAAGATACACCCTTACGTAACACACGGCTCAAGGAACGTATTCCAGTCCCTGCTATATATGAAACACCTGAATAGTGAGGAGGAGACGATAGTGAAGAAGGCTGTCCAGAGAAATGCATACTTCGCCCACACAGATCAACTTCTTCTTGGTATGTGTGCAGATGAGGACATGACTGTTAGAGAAAAAGCTGTCTCAATGATAAGAAAAATTAGAGAGGAGAATCAGCAAAAGGAAGAATGCACTGGCAGATCTGAAGAGGAGGAGGAAGATTCTGATGCTGCTGTTGACGAGAATTTGTTAAACTATACTGATGAGGAGGGTAAAGATGGAGATGGGAATGAGGATGTGCCTCCTGTAGTCAACATGAGAAAGGTGGTGACTCCGAAACTAAAGTGGCAAGCAAAAAACTATCATTCCATGATTAACTGGAGGAATGAACTCAAGACTGAGCCTCCTTACATTGCTTCTCTGTCAAATCTACAGGTTAATGACATTCTTGAGACACCATTAGTGGTGCCCAAGTGGCCAAACAGCACTCAGGCGGTCGAGAGAGGCATAAAAGTGATGACTGAAGCTTGCACTGAAGTGACGGGATAAGAATCAAGAGATGGATAAGTACGTGGTCACATTAATGCGCCATCACAGGGGCTCCATGCTTCGTACCTCCTTCAAGTCTTCTTGTAATCAGTCCACTAGTAAGACTAGCCCAGTTACCATCTCTACTCAGTGTGTCTGGTAGTTCAACCAACTTGATCATCAGCTCAGCACTTCCAATGGCTTAATATTGCTATGCCACATTATATATCATCCCGACTGCCGTGAAAACCGAACTGACATTTCTGGCCTCCAGTACTGCTCTAAATATTCTATTACCTACGTGTTGATAGAATATCTGGTAAGTGTCAAGGTGTGTTTTTTTTATTTATAAATGTGATTCTTATTCCATATGCATTTTGTGCATTGATTTTCTTTTCCAAGCCAGCTATCATCACCAGCATGAAGCTTATATTCTGTAATGCTGTCCAAACTCCAATATCATATTATTTGGCTTTAACAACCAATTAGTACTGTATGCAGGGGGTCCTCAATACACTGTTATGCTGAGGCATAATTTCGTATTATACAGTAATCTTGTAACCTAGCTGTTTTAATTGTTTTCTGTCTCATGCAGCAGCTTTTTTGACAAATTTAGTCAAATTTTCGTTTATATCGTGATGTATTAATTCATTATGTAAGAATATTCTAGAATGTATTGCATCATTTTTTTTTAATTTGCCTCTTACTGTAAGCCGAGATCATTCTAGAATTCTCCAGGAAGGTCTCGAGCCGACCTCCCGCGTCTGGACTTTGTTAGAATGTTCTAGGCGTCTGACGAACCGTATATATGCTGGGGCGGGTTGCCTAGCCACTGCACCTTTCCTCTCCTTCCCTTTAGCCTTCCCCTTAACCTCCTTCCCCTGTCACTAGCCTTTATGTTATGTATGTCCTAGGGACAGTTAGTCGGTCGCCCCTGCTCATAGTGTAAAGACTAAGCCTAGCAGAACAACTGAAGACAATTATTGTGCAATTATTGTTATTAATATAACGTGAGAAGACTAAGGAATTGTACACTGGTAGTGTGATGACTATATATTTGGAGTGCGGAGTTAAGCTGTGAAGACATTACCCTGTTCGCAGTGTAACCGCTCATAGGAGCGATTTTGGTTTGTGCAGGACAATAAGACCCTTGTCGTTGACGCGATGAGTATAATTCGGTCAAAACCTGTTAAAACACAATTCACATATAATAACTGCTGGTATATCAGGACACACAGTTTGAATAGTACGATCAATATACAGTACATAACCTATTAACCCCTTAAATATTACTCACATGTTACAACTGTTGATACATCAGGACACAGTTTGTATAATATGATCAATATACAGTACATAAATACACTTATTAAAGTTATTTAGAGTTCTTAGAGGGTTTAATAGTTCACACTCACGTTTTGGGGTCTAGGGTTTGACCAATGAGAACAAATATAATATCCTCCTGGTAGATGTTGGCTGAACGAAAATTCAAGATGCTATCTCTACGGTAGAAGGCGAGACTCTGGTCCTCAGGCAGTCACACAGCTGCTACCAGCTCCATCTCGCTTAGTAAGCTACTAGCGGAATCGCCGCCCTCCGGTGCGTCGGATCGGGTTGGTTGGTTTTTTTTTGAGATCCCCACATGACACTTGCTATCCATGCCAAGTTTGGTCCGGGCGGCTCATTCGCTAGGCCACGGTAGGACGCCATCCTCCGGGAGGCTCCACATTGTCTCACTGTTCAGTCCCCAAAACTTCTTCTTCCATCAATAGTTCATTAACGGTGTATGTATGTTCCACTACAACAGTACAGCAAAGTATATTTTTTTAGCATTAAACTGTTATTATTTTATTGTCTAATCATCACTACATATAACACCACCCATCATCACTACATATAACAACATCCATCATCACTACATATGACATTATCCATCATCACTACATATAACACCATCCATCATCATCACTACATTTAACACCATCCATCATCACTACATACAACAACATCCATCATCACTAGATATGACATTATCCATCATCACTACATATGACATTATCCATCATCACTATATACAACACCACCCATCATCACTACATATAACATCATCCATCATCACTACATATGACACCACCCATCATCACTACATATAACATCATCCATCATCACTACATATAACACCACCCATCATCACTACAGATCGGTAAAGTAGGTTCCGAGATTCTCGTGCAGACACACACACACACATACTTCTTTGTTTTATATATATAGATTATGAGTTGTAAACAGTTTCTTCACTCAACATGTGGCCGACACGTGGCGATAACAAGTAGTGCTGTGAAGAATTACTGTTTATTAAAGAAGACTACAGTGCACAAGTGTGTTTCTGTGACCTGGTGGAAATCTACCCGCCTGTTGTTTGTCTGTACACTGATACCGATCGTCGGGGAATTACCGGAGACTGGCGGGACAGCCAGTGGTAATTCGACAACTATTGTGAGATGATATCTACTGCTCTGTACATACGACCCTAGCCGCTGGTAACTAGTGGTGGAAGCTGGGTAAGCGGTGAAAGGAGGAGGGTTGTAACAATACATTGGGGATGTGTTCCTGTTACGTCTTGCCATCACATTTTGATGGGAAAGCCATTGCTGACACACTGGCACTGATCCTGGCGTCTCTTCCTCCCCCCTGACCCCCTGTACCGCAATTTTTCCATGCTACAGGCCCATATTGTTTCATATGGTTACGTATTTACATGCCGTTAATATACTTAGATGTGTGCCGTATAGCAGTCAACCTTGTAAGAGCGTTTTTTTTTATGAAAGTTGTAAAAGATGAGTGTCTTTTGAAATAAGTTTATCTTATGTATTTGTGAATTGTATTGGTTCAGTGTAATTTCTAATATTGTTGTTTACATTGGAGACTCTTTTCGAAGATTGAATTCACGGTGTACAGTCAGCCAAAGATGCACTGACCCCACCCTGGGTCTCGTGCTCGCAATTTTACCTGGCAACACTTGGTAAAGTAAGGCTGTATGTCAAGGTGATTGTGATTGGTGGATCTGTCAGGATAATTGTTAAACAAACCAAAGGTAGAATTTTTATAATAATAAACTATTCATTATTATTTAAGGTCATGGGAAGTTTCCAAATTTTCGTATATTTGCTTAAATTATGAAGAAAATTATATTAATGAATTAGCAACTCAACTACAACCACAGCTGCCACAAGATTCTCACATCAAATTTTCATTATATAAACAGATATACGAACATTTGGAAACTTCTCATGGCCTTAAACAACAATGAATACTTTATTATTATATAAATTAAATTTAGGGTCTAATGGACTCCATGTGGTCTTCTTTGTTTGTGTTTCCCACCTGTCCTACAAAAAGATTAATCTAAGAATCACATCCGAAGGACGTACCTGGTACAACCTTTAAATTTAATGTCAGTAGGAAAAGGTCTGATATGGCAATATTCTTACTTTAAGACACTCTAATATCCCACCAAACATAGTCAGATTACTTCCTCTCTTGTGTTGGGGTCAGTATTGAGCATTAGTATTTATCTGTCTTCTTATCTTTGGTGTGTTTACTTGTATGAAAAGAGACTGACGACCAAATGATGGCCCGTGCGCTTCCAGCTGAGTGATGAGAGTGTGCATTCACACACTACTACTACTACTACTACTACTTTATTGTCACTCGGAATCTAGTATGACGATCATCCAGCTATGATAAAATGATGTGACTTATTAAAGATGTCACCTTTGTTGGTGAGCTCTGAGGTGACTAGAGAGACCGATGCGGGACCGGCAGGTCATCAACAGATATTGCACATGTGGATGGCTCCATCTAGTGCGAGAGGGGCTGCGGCAGCGTCTTTCCGGCGTTGGCGCTTTTTCTGCCTCGGAATGCAATCTGGCAAACTCGAAAGTATTGACACCTTCTTGTAGAGTGCTCCTCTAAGAGTTACGGTGTGGAGTAATCGTCTCCCGGGTGAGGGGGTCGATTTGGCACTTTTTCCAGATTAGTCTTAAGGTTATCATTATACCTTTTCAGTTGCCCTCCACCGATACTTTTACTATTCGTAAGGTAACTGTAAAGTAGCTGCTTTGGCAGTGTAATGTCGTCCATGTGAGTATTATGGCCAGTCCAGTGTAGTTGTTCATGGAAAGTAGACTACAGTACATGGGTGAAAGTTTTCAAGTGCCTTGAGGTGTCTCATAAATGTGACCCTTGTCTAGCTACCATACAGCAGGGTGGGGAGGACCAATGCTCGATATACTTGCAACTCTGTAGATAATTTTAGCTCCCTACAGCTGAAAAATAGGGTACAGAGTCTGCCAAAGGCTTGAGGTGCACATCTGATCCGATTTTTAAATCTCTTCATTCGATGTCCACGGTGATGGACAGGTGGGAACCGAGATAATGAAAGTTGGTAACATTAGAGAGGGTAGTACCATTAAGATGGATGGATGGTGGAGGTGTGGCTGAACCAGGGGCAGACTGAAAGAGAATCTGAATCTTACGTACATTCACCTCAAGGCCGAAGTTTGTATACGAATCTGCATACCTCTGTTCCTGCCTGGAGTCGTCTTATGTTGAAAAGACACTTCATTTGGTACCCGATGTCCAACCCCCTGGCTAAATTACCACTGGAATGAATAAGGAAGGCAGGCAAGAAAATGGAAAAGAGAGTTGGTGCTAGTAAACATATTTGTTTTACCCTCATTTGGATGGGGAAAAACTCAGTCTGGGTGCCGTTGTGCAGGACACTGCCGTTCATGCCATCGTGGAGTTGCCTTACAATAGGGATGAATTTTGGTTGGCAGACAATATGGTTGAGGGTCCGCCAGAGGCTTCCCTGTTGACCGAGTCAAAGGCCTTGTTTAGGTCGATGAAGGCCATGTACATGTCACGATGCTGTTGTCTGCACTTTTCCTGTATCTGGCGGGCAACAAAGATTATGTCAGTGGTACCACGTGATGGTCTAAAGCCACATTGAGATTCTGGGAAGAATTTTTCCTCCTCAGGAAGAAGTCTGTTTAGGAAGACTCGGGCGATAATCTTGCCAGCTACGTAGAGCAGCGAGATTCTGTGGTAGTTGCCATAGTCTGACCTGTCTCTCTTGTTCTTATAAATATTGACGACGGAGGTGCCTTTAATAGCTTGGGGAATTTACTCCTTTTCCCATATATTCTCCAGGAAAGAGTGGAGACGGCTGGTAAGCAGAGGTCCTGCAGTTTTATACACCTCGGCTGGGATCCCATCAGGCCCTGAGGCTTTGTTATTTTTATCTGTTTGATGGCAGTAGCTACCTCATCCAGGGATGAAGGATAGCTGAGGGACCTTCTGGATAGTCAGGACATCCACATTGATGTTTCGGATGATCATCAAATGGTAGTGCTCTTTCCAGCAGTAAAGGATGCCTCCTTTGTCTTTAATTAGGGAGTTACCGCCGGATGAGAAGAGAGGGGCTGCGCCATGAGCGAGTGACCATAAAATGTTTTAGTGGAAATGTAAAATCGTGCATCTTGTGTTGCTCTGCATGTTTTTGCATTTCACAAGCTTTATTTTTAAGCCAGTCATTCTTTAATTTGCGAAGTTCACGCTGGGCATCCACTTTCTTCTTGCAGAAGGTATAGTTTTGTTCCGAGACTGAGGGTTGTTCAGCCAGTCAGTTAACGCAGCATGTTTATCATCGACAAGTATATTGATTTCCAGGTTATTTTCATCAAACCATTTCTGGTGTATTCTATCGATCTGGCCGAGGGTCTCTCTGCAGGCTTTCGGCACTGGGATTTTTTTTCGAGTTATTTTTCAGCCCAGGTTAGAGGTTTTTTCTGAAATCATGTGCTACTTCTGGATCCTCCAGATGCTTTGTGTTAAAATCTTTTCTAGAGGCTTGTTGCCTTCGCCGTATTGGGGCGACGTGAAGTGAGAGCGTGGCTCTAACGAGACGATGACCAATATCGCACTAGTCTGAGCCACACATGGGTCAGGTAATGAGGACATCTCGGCGATCTCTTCCTCTTACAATAATGTAGTCAATGAGTTGCCAGTGTTTAGACTGTGGGTATTGCCAGGAACCCTTAAACTTGTCGGCCTGCCTAAACAAGATATTGGTGATAGTGAGGTTGTGTGGAGCACATTTGCCGTTGGGATTACACTTGCCTAGTCCATTTCTCCCTATGATTCCCTGCCAAATGTCAGCATCTTTCCCAACTCTGGCATAGAAGTCACCAATGAGTACAACCTTATTTTCTCTGGGGATAGATATTAGCACTCTTTCAAGGTCGGCATAAAAGGCCTCCTTGATATGTTCTGCATCCAGTGTTGGGACGTATTCACTTATCAAAAAGACTAAGGTAACCACCAGTTGTTTACAGGATGTAGTGATCTTCAATAAAATTTGGAGTCGGGTATTTCATCATAATTCATCTATATGAGGAATTCCAGCTTCTTGCTTCCTGGAAAACATTTATATTTACACAAAATACGCACCTTAAAAAAGGGAAGGTAACTTTTAGTGTTCATAATCAGAGTTTGACCAACTTCATCCTCAAAGGTGTTAAGTCCAGTGATAACATTGTGCCCAATTTCATATGAAGTTGTCGTTTTCACTTCATAGGCAACATAAAATTTTCATATATTTTGTTAACTTAAACTTGCAAGAACTGCTTAATATCGTGTCTACTTTGGGAAAATTTAAAATTTTCACTTATAGGATTTTTTTCCAGAAATTGCATAAGTCTTAGTGATTAATCTTTCTATCAATGATAAATTATGTCCACATTAACTGATAGTCTGCAAGTGTAGCCCGGAGAAGTTAACCTGGTCACAGTAGCTAAATACAATGGCAATAGAAAGGTCGGTCAAGTCACATTTCCTTTATTTCTTCCTTAATGTTTTACCTGTTAAGTCACCCAGCAATGAGTAGAGCACCTACCGACAAACAGAACCGTAAATATGTATTACACAACAAAAGTTCTCTAGCCCTAAAAATTTAGGAATATATCTCGTATCTTCACGGAGGACTAGAGAGTAACCATTACATCCTTCACACAAAACCCTTTGTACTTAAGGTTACTCTAAAACAGTACTGCTTTGTACCTCCAAAACAAAAACGTTATCTATACGACATACATTGAACACTTCTAATAATACAAATTACAAATGTAAAACACTCAGAAGTTCAATAGGATAATAATAAGTAATAATAATAATGCACCAACTAAAAAATATATATTTTCTTCTTGTAATTACAGGAGTAAATAATTTATAACTCTTTCACCTCACTACACAAGTGATTTCATAAGAAATTCCCGGAAGTGCAATCTGGCATTAGGATCAGGCGGGTCACCACTGTGGCCTCCAATTAGTTAAGAACACTGCTTGTATTGTAATCAGTTTTATAAAGACATTTAAAATTGTTATTACAGGGATTCTCGTCTTTGGATCAAATGTAACTTTAACTTTATTTTTGAACAATAAATCTTTTGTCCATTTTACTAATTCGGATGTAGAGAATATTTTAATTACCAACTTCATGTTATCTAATAATAATATAATTTAAAATCATGTAAAACTTGAATTGTCTATCACTATTGTCATTCACCCTATAATACTTCTTTATGTAAAACATCTTCATATACACCTCACATTTTCTGTATTCTTGGCACAGTATTATATACAGTAACTATGTCACTGAACTAATGGTTATCTCAGGGATGGAGGCGACGGAAGAACCAGTGACGACGGCTGGGGAAGAGTCAGAGGTAACGTTCACAGTAGTGGACTACACGCTCTTCAGCCTCTTGTTGGTGGCGTCTTTCAGCATCGGGGTGATCAGCACCATCAGGAACCGTGACAAAAAGTCCACGCAGGAATTCCTGTTAGGAGGCAGGACCATGTCACCGGTGGCTGTGTTGTTCTCTCTCATCGGCGGCCGCATGTCTGCAATATCAATGTTAGGTTAGTATGAATTATCTGTGAAAATAATACTCAAAGGTCCATAAAAATTTAATTCAACAAAAAGTTGTAACTATGCACACTGTTTGGCGATGAAAAATAACATGTATTTTTATGTGTTAATGAAATAACTCCACACACATGACATATGTTTCCAATCATAAAATATGATCTAAGATCTTCTAAAGAAATTTTCCTTGGCTGATTTGTCTTGGTGACAAGAAACAAAAAACAGGGCTAGTAGGAGAGTAAAGACTGCTGCCTGGAAGTTGGGTATTTGGTTACATGACAGTGTCGTGCGCACGACAGTGCCTCTTGAAAATATCGCCGCTACTACTACCGCTACCGTTACAGGTATTCATTGAAAAATAACGCGTTATCACTACTTATGAAGAATCAAAATTCTTTTTAAACACAAATTCAAAGCTAAGTTGCTCTCAGTTACTGAGCAGCGTGAGAGGAAAAATGTGTATAAAGTATAGAATGTTTTTCTTCATTGTCATTCTATGCACTAGAAAGTGATAATTACATGACAGTTATCTTCCATAAGGTTTTGCATTTATTTTAACAAATGACGGGGACCTCCAGAAAATTCCTTGACTTATCCCTAATTTCAGTCCAATTTGTTAATCTGCTTGACTACTGATGCAATTTCTTGTTTTTCTTTTGTTTGTTTTTTTAATCTTGAGGCAATTTTGTCCCCGCTTTTCCCTGATTCATGTGGACTAAGTCAAACTTTGTACTTGAAGCCGAGATTGTTTTTGTTTTTTTAATTTTATCATAGATGACTTGACAGTCTTTTGGCGTAATTAATGTATCTATACACTAAGAGTTCCAATAATAATTTCAAATTTGAAACCTTTTTTATGCCGTTAACATAGTCAAAGATTTACAGTCATTAATAACCAAACAATCCACCATAATTCAGTCAGTCTGTATGATGATAGACTGACGTAATTTAACCATATACTTCCTGTGCATTAGATGGTAATATTCGATGTTACGTTTTAAATGCAAGAAAGTGGTTTTCTTACCGTAGAACTCAGATACCTTCACAATGATTACTCACCCAGGAGATTATGGTGTATCACTACGTAGAATTTCACTCTGCTTCCGGCATTCAATGCGTTGTGTACTTTATAAATGATGATTTAATGAATTCCATTAATTTCCAACATCCATCTAAGTTATTGGTTATACTTTGTCATAACCAATCAGTCATTACCTTTGGTAATAATAATAATAGAGGGATCACAGATACGGGCAGATGATTGCACTTACGCTTATTTGGCACAATTCCATAGCACCGTAAGTTATAAGGGAGAGTTTGTCAACCTGGAGAATTAATCGTTAGATCTATTTGGCTGGCCTGGAGTGCTCTTGTAGCAAACAGGCCCTCACCAGTGATCACTTCCTTTACAGGGCACGTTAACTTTTCGCTGGACTTAACAACAATCTCGGGGATTTGCACACACACAGACTCGTAGCACTGGTAGGACTGTCTGGCCCCTGTTCTATTGTAAGTCTGCGGAGAAGGAGGTCTACTCTCACCCACGATCTAAAGCCCACTGACTAAAATGAGGTTTTTGAGGCGTGAAAAGATGATCAGTACAACACTGTCTCACTGACCACCCTTATCGGCTGGCCGGGTACCTTAACTCTGCCTAAACAAACATTTGGGATGGGTTGTGTGGGAGGCCCAACGCAACCCATGACATTGGACTATACCCTTCTGCGTAATGATTTCATAATACATATACCTTATCAAGAGAATATTGGTCGTAAGACTATTAGCATGACCAAGAGGAGGACCACACACACACACACACACACACACACACACACACATTCAAGGACATTTAGTGTAAACACATATACACGATTTAGTCTAGGATATGCGAGAACACTGGGCAGAAAATGCCAGCGACTTGTCCGCTGTGAAGCCACTCCCAAGTGTAGCATTAATAGGAAGGTGCCACTCCTAAGTGTAGCATTAATAGGAAGGTGCCACTCCCAATTGTAGCATTAACAGGAAGGTGCCACTCCCAATTGTAGCATTAATAGGAAAATGCCACTCCCAAGTGTAGCATTAATAGGAAAATGCCAATCCCAAGTGTAGCATTAATAGGAAAGTGCCACTCCCATGTGTAGCGTTAATAGGAAGGTGCCACTCCCAATTGTAGCATTAACAGGAAGGTGCCACTCCCAATTGTAACATTAATAGGAAAATGCCACTTCCAAGTGTAGCATTAATAGGAAACTGCCACACCTAAGTGTAGCATTAATAGGAAAGTGCCACTCCCATGTGTAGCGTTAATAGGAAGCTGCCACTCCCAAGAGTAGCATTAATAGGAAGGTGCTACTCCCGAGTGTAGAATTAATAGAAAGGTGCCACTCCCAAGAGTACCATTAATAGGAAGCTGCAACTCCCGAGTGCAGCATTAATAGGAAAGTGCCACTCCCAATTGTATTAATATTAGGAAAGTGCCATTCCCAAGTGTAGCATTAATAAGAAGGTGCCACTGCAAAGAGTAGCATTAATAGGAAGAAACCACTCCCAAGTGTAGCTTTAATAGGAAGCTGCCACTCCAAAGTGTAGCATTAATAGGAAGGTGCCACTACCAAGTGTAGCAATAATAGGAAGGTGCCACTCCCAACTGTAGCATTAATAGGAAGGATGCCACTCCCAACTGTAGCATTAACAGGAAGGTGCCACTCCCAAGTGCAGCATTGATAGGAAGGTACCACTCCCAAGAGAAGCATTAAATAGGAAGGAGCCACTCCCAAGTGTATCATTAATAGGAAGGAGTCACTCCCAAGTGTAGCAATAAAATATGAAAGTGCCACTCCCAAGTGTAGCATTAATAGGAAGATGCCACTCCCTATTGTAGCACTTAATAAAGGAAGGTGCCACTCCCAAGTGTCATTAAGAGGAAGGAACCACTCCCAAGTGTAGCAATAAAATAGGAAGGTGCCACTCCCAAGTGTACTCCCAAGTGTAGCAAATAGGAAGGTGCCACTCCCAAGAAGCAGTAATAGGAAGCTGCCACTCCCAAGTAGCATCAATAGGAAGGTACCATTCCCAAGTGTAGCATCAATAGGAAGGTGCCACTCCCAAGTGTATCATTAATGGATGCTGCCACTCCCAAGTGTAGCATAAATAGGAAGCTGCCACTCCCAAGGTAGCATTAATAGGAAGGTGCCACTCCCAACTGTAGCATTAACAGGAAGGTGCCACTCTTAAGTGTAGCATTAATAGGATGGTGCCACTCCCAAGTGTAGCATTAATAGGAAGGTGCCACTCCAAAGTGTAGCATTAAATGGATGGTGCCACTCCCAAGTGTAGTATTTATAGGAAGGTGCCACTCCCAAGTGTAGCATTAACAGGAAGGTGCCACTCCCAATTGTAGCATTAATAGGAAGGAGCCACTCCCAATTGTAGCATTAACAGGAAGGTGCCACTCCCAATTGTAGCATTAATAGGAAAATGACACTCCCAAGTGTAGCATTAATAGGAAAATGCCAATCCCAAATGTAGCATTAATAGGAAACTGCCACTTCCAAGTGTAGCATTAATAGGAAACTGGCACTCCCAAGTGTAGCATTAATAGAAAACTGCCACAACCAAGTGTAGCATTAATAGGAAAGTGCCACTCCCAAGTGTAGCAATATTTGGAAAGTGCCATTCCCAAGTGTAGCATTAATAAGAAGGTTCCTCTGCAAAGAGTAGCATTAATAGGAAGAAGCCACTCCCAAGTGTAGCTTTAATAGGAAGCTCCCACTCCCAAGTGTATCATTAATAGGAAGGTGCCACTCCCAAGTGTAGCAATAATAGGAAGGTGCCACTCCCAACTGTGGTATTAACAGGAAGGTGCCACTCCCAAGTGTAACATTAATAGGAAGGTGCCACTCCCAACAGTAGCATTAACAGGAAGGTGCCACTCCCAAGTGCAGCATTAATAGGAAGGTACCACTCCCAAGTGTAGCATTAATAGTAAGGAGTCACTCCCAAGTGTAGCAATAAAATATGAAAGTGCCACTCCCAAGTGTAGCATTAATAGGAAGATGCCACTCGCTATTGTAGCATTAATAGGAAGCTGCCACTCCCAAGTGTAGCAATAAAATAGGAAGGTGCCACTCCCAAGTGTAGCATTAATAGGAAGGTGCCACTCCCAAGTGTAGCATTAATAGGAAGGTGCCACTCCCAAGTGTAGCATTAATAGGAAGGTACCATTCCCAAGTGTAATATTAATAGGAAGCTACCACTCCCAAGTGTATCATCAATAGGAAGCTGCCACTCCCAAGTGTAGCATAAATAGGAAGCTGCCACTCACAAGTGTAGCATTAATAGGAAGATGCCACTCCCAACTGTAGCATTAAAAGGAATGTGCCACTCCCAAGTGTAGCATTAATAGGATGGTGCCACTCCCTATTGTAGCATTAATAGGAAGGTACCACTCCCAAGTGAGCATTAGCAAGTGTATATTATAGGAAGGAGCCACTCCCAAGTGTAGCATTAAAGGGAAAGTGCACTCCCAAGTGTAGCCACTCCCTATAGTAGCATTAATAGGAAGCTGCCACTCCCAAGTGTGTACTATTAATAGATAGGTGCCACTCCCAAGTGTAGCATTAATAGGAAGGTGCCACTCCCAAGTGTAGTAATATTAGGAAAGTGCCATTTCCAAGTGTAGCATTAATAAGAAGGTGCCACTCCCTATTGTAGCATTAATAGGAAGGTACCACTCCCAAGAGAAGCATTATATAGGAAGGAGCCACTCCCAAGTGTATCATTAATAGGAAGGAGTCACTCCCAAGTGTAGCAATAAAATAGGAAAGTGCCACTCCCAAGTGTAGCATTAATAGGAAGGTGCCACTCCCTATTGTAGCATTAATAAAGCTGCCATACCCCATGTAGCATTATTAGAAGGTGCTACCCCAAGTAGCATTAATAGAAAGGTACGACTCAGAGGTATTAATAGGAAGGAACCACTACCAAGTGTAGCATTAATAGGAAGGTGCCACCTTATTGTAGCATTAATAGGAAGCTGCCACTCCCTATTAGCCACAGGCTGCCACTCCCAAGTGTAGCAATAAAATAGGAAGGTGCCACTCAAGTGTAGCATTAGGAAGGTGCCACTCCCAAGTGTAGCATTAATAGGAAGGTGCCACTCCCAAGTGTAGTATTATTGTGAAGGTGCCACTCCCAAGTAGCATTAATAGAAAGGTACGACTCCCAAGAGTAGCATTACAGAAGCCGCCACCCAAGTGTGGTAGCATTAATAGAAGGTGCCACTCCTCATTGTAGAAGATTACGAAGCTGCCACTCCCTTATTGTAGCATTATTAATAGAAGCCGCCACTCCCAAGTGTAGCAATAAAATAGAAGGTGCCACTCCCCAAGTGTAGCATTAATAGAAGGTGCCACTCCCCAAGTGTAGCATTAATAGAAGGTGCCAATTCAAGTGAATCATTAATAGGAAGCTGCCACTCCCAAGTGTAGCATTAATAGAAGGCACCATTCCCAAGTGTAGCATTAATAGAAGGCAGCTAATTCTATGAAACATTAATAGGAAGGTACCATTCCCCAAGTCTTAGCATTAATAGGAAGGTGCCACTCCCAAGTGGATCATTAATAGGAGCTGCCACTCCCAAGTGTATACATTAATAGGAGGTACCATTCCCAAGTGTAACATTAATAGGAAGGTGCCACTCCCAAGTGAAACATTAATAGGGCTACCCTCCCAAGTCATAGCATTAATAGGAAGGTACCATTCCCAAGTGTAGCATTAATAGGAAGGTGCCACTCCCAAGTGAATCATTAATAGGAAGCTGCCACTCCCAAGTGTAGCATTAATAGGAAGGTACCATTCCCAAGTGTAGCATTAATAGGAAGGTGCCACTCCCAAGTGAAACATTAATAGGAAGCTGCCACTCCCAAGTGTAGCATTAATAGGAAGGTACCATTCCCAAGTGTAGCATTAATAGGAAGGTGCCACTCCCAAGTGAATCATTAATAGGAAGCTGCCACTCCCAAGTGTAGCATTAATAGGAAGGTACCATTCCCAAGTGTAGCATTAATAGGAAGGTGCCACTCCCAAGTGAAACATTAATAGGAAGCTGCCACTCCCAAGTGTAGCATTAATAGGAAGGTGCCACTCCCAAGTGTATCATTAATAGGAAGGTGCCACTCCCAAGAGTAGCATTATATTGGAAGGTGCCACTCCCAAGTGTAGCATTAATAGGAAGAGTGCCACTCCCAAGTGTAACATTAACAGGAAGGTGCCACTCCCAAGTGTAGCGTTAATAGGAAGCTGCCACTCCCAAGAGTAGCAGTAATAGGAAGTTGCCACTCCCAAGTGTAGCATTAATAGGAAGCTGCCACACCCAAGTGTAGCATTAATAGGAAGGTGCCACTCCCTATTGCAGCAGTAATAGGAAGGTGCCACTCCCAAGTGAAGCATTAAGAGGAAGGTGCCACTCCCAAGTGTAACAATAATAGGAAGGTGCCACTTCCAAGTGTAGCATTAATAGGAAACTGCCACACCCAAGTGTAGCCACTCCCTATAGTAGCATTAATGGGAAGGTGCCACTCCCAAGTGTAGCATTCATAGGAAGGTGCCACTCCCAAGTGTGGCATTAATTGGAAGGTGCCACTCCCAAGTGTAGTATTAATAGGAAGGTGCCACTCCCAAGTGTAGTAATATTAGGAAAGTACCATTCCCAAATGTAGCATTAATAAGAAGGTGCCACTGCAAAGAATAGCATTAATAGGTAGAAGCCACTCCCAAGTGTAGCTTTAATAAAGAATCTGCCACTCCCAAGTGTAGCATTAATAGGAAGGTGCCACGCCCAATTGTAGCATTAATAGGAAGCTGCCACGCCCAATTGTAGCATTAATAGGAAGCTGCCACTCCCAAGTGAAGCATTAATAGGATGGTGCCACTCCCAAGTGTACTATTATTAGGAAACTGCCACTCTCAAGTGTAGCATTAATAGGAAGTTGCCGCTCCCAAGTGTACATTAATAGGAAACTGTCACTCACAAGTGTAGCTAACAGGAAGGTGTTACTCCCAAGTGTCGCATTAATAGGAAGCTGCCACTCCCAAGTGTAGCATTAATAGGAAGGTGCCACTCCCAAGTGTAGCATTAATAGGAAGCTGCCACTCCCAAGTGTAGCATTAATAGGAAACTGCCACTCTCAAGTTTAGCATTAATAGGAAACTGCCACTCCCCAAGTATGGCATTAATAAGAAACTGCCACTCCCAAGTGTACATTAATAGGAAACTGCCACTCACAAGTGTAGCATTAATGGAAAACTGCCACTCCCCAAGTATGGCATTAATAAGAAACTGCCACTCCCAAGTGTACATTAATAGGAAACTGCCACTCACAAGTGTAGCATTAATAGGAAGGTGCCACTCACAAGTGTAGCATTAATAGGAAGGTGCCACTCACAAGTGTAGCATTAATAGCAAACTGCCACTCCCCATGTGTTGAAACTGCCACTCCCAAGTGTACATTAATAGGAAACTGCCACTCCCAAGTGTAGCATTAATAGGAAGGTGCCACTCCCAAGTGCTCATTAATAGGAAACTGCCACTCCAAATGTATCATTAATAGGATGGTGCCACTCCCAAGCGTTGCATTAATAAGAAGGTGCCACTCCCAAGTGTAGCATCATAGGAAGGTGCCACTCCCAATTGTACCACAAATAGGACTGCCACTCCCAAGTGTAGCATTAATAGGAAACTGCCACTCCGAAGTGTAGCAATAATAGGAAACTGCCACTCAAATTTTAGCATTAATAGGATGGTGCCACTCCCAAATGTAGCATTAATAGGACGGTGCCACTCCCAAGTGTAGCATGTGAAACTACCACTCCCAAGTTTAGCATTAATTGGAAGGTACCAATCCCAAGTGTAGCATTAATAGGAAGGTGCCACTCCCAAGTGTAGCAATCGGAAGGTGCCACTCCCAAGTGTAGCATTAATAGGAAGGTGCCACTCCCAAGTGTAGCATTAATAGGAAGGTGCCACTCCCAAGTGTAGCATTAATAGGAAGTTGCCACTCCCAAGTGTAGCGTTAATCGGAAGGTGCCACTCCCAAGTGTAGCATTAAGAGGAAGGTGCCACTCCCAAGTGTAGCGTTATGAGGAAGGTGCCACTCCCAAGTGTAGCATTAATATGAAGCTGCCACTCCCAAGTGTAGCATTAATAGAAAGGTGCCATACCCAAGTGTAGCATTAATAGGATGGTGCCACTCCCATGTGTAGCATGAATAGGAAGCTGCCACTCCCAAGAGTAGCATTAATAGGAAACTGCCACTCCCAAGTGAAACATTAATAGGATGGTGCCACTCCCAAGTGCAGCATTAATGGAAACTGCCACTCTCAAGTGTAGCATTAATTGAAACTGCCACTCCCCAAGTATGGCATTAATATGAAACTGCAATCCCAAGTGTACATTAATAGGCTGCCACTCACAAGTGTAGCATTAATAAAACTGCCCTCCCAAGTATGGCAATAATAAACTGCCACTCCCAAGTGTACATTCATAGGAAACTGCCACTCCAAGTGTAGCATTAATAGGAAGGTGCCCTCCCAAGCGTCGCATTAATAGGGTGCCACTCCCAAGTGTAGCATTAATAGGAAGGTGCCACTCCCAAGTGTAGCATTAATCGGAAGGTGCCACTCCTAAGTGCAGCATTAATACGATGGTGCCACCCTCAAGTGTAGCGCTTAATAGGAAACTGCCACTCACAAATGTATCATTAATAGGATGGTGCGACTCCCAAGTGTAGCATTAATAAGAAGGTGCCACTCCCAAGTGTAGCATTAATAGGAAACTGCCACTCCCATTTTAGCATTAATAGGATGGTGCCACTCCAAGTATAGCATTAATAGGACGATGCCACTCCCAAAGTGTAGCATTAATAGGAAACTGCCAATCCCAATGTGTAGCATTAATAGGAAGGTGCCACTCCCAAGTCTAGCATTAATTGGAAGGTACCACTCCCAAGTGTAGCATTAATAGGAAGGTGCCACTCCCAAGTGTAGCATTTATAGGAAGGTGCCTCTCCCAAGTGTAGCATTAATAGGAAGCTGCCAGTCCCAAATGTAGCATTAAGAGGAAGGTGCCACTCCCAAGTGTAACATTAATAGGAAGGTGCCACTCCTAAGTGTAGCTTTAATAAGTGTCTCATTAATAGGAAGGTGCCACTCCCAAGTGTAGCATTAATAGGATGGTGCCACTCCCAAGTGTAGCATTAATAGGATGGGGCCACTCCCAAGTGTAGCATTAATAGCATGGTGCCACTCCCAAGTGTAGCATTCATAGGAAGGTGCCACTCCCAAGTGTGGCATTAATTGGAAGGTGCCACTCCCAAGTGTAGTATTAATAGGAAGGTGCCACTCCCAAGTGTAGTAATATTAGGAAAGTACCATTCCCAAATGTAGCATTAATAAGAAGGTGCCACTGCAAAGAGTAGCATTAATAGGAAGAAGCCACTCCCAAGTGTAGCTTTAATAAAGAATCTGCCACTCCCAAGTGTAGCATTAATAGGAAGGTGCCACGCCCAATTGTAGCATTAATAGGAAGCTGCCACTCCCAAGTGAAGCATTAATAGGATGGTGCCACTCCCAAGTGTACTATTATTAGGAAACTGCCACTCTCAAGTGTAGCATTAATAGGAAGTTGCCACTCCCAAGTGTACATTAATAGGAAACTGTCACTCACAAGTGTAGCTAACAGGAAGGTGTTACTCCCAAGTGTCGCATTAATAGGAAGCTGCCACTCCCAAGTGTAGCATTAATAGGATGGTGCCACTCCCAAGTGTAGCATTAATAGGATGGTGCCCGCCCCAAGTGTAGCATTAATAGGATGGTGCCATACCCAAGTGTAACATTAATAGGATGGTGCCACTCCCAAGTGTAGCGTGTAATAAGGCTGCCACTCCCAGAAGTAGCATTAATAGGATACTGCCACTCCCAAGTTTAGCATTAATAGGATGGTGCCACTCCCAAGTGTAGCATTAATAGGAAACTGCCACTCCCAAGTGTAGCATTAATATGAAACTGCCACTCCCAAGTTTAGCATTAATAGGATGGTGCCACTCCTGCCACTCCCAAGTGTAGCATTAATAGGAAAGTTTAATAGGAAACTGCACTCCCAAGTGTAGCATTAATATGAAACTGCCACTCCCAAGTGTAGCATTAATTGGAAACTGCCACTCCCAAGTGTAGCATTAATTGGAAGGTGCCACTCCCAAGTGTAGCATTAATAGGAAGGTGCCACTCCCAAGTGTAGCATTAATAGAAAGGTGCCACTCCCAAGTGTAGCATTAATAGGAAGCTGCCACTCCCAAGTGTAGCATTAACAGGAAGGTGCCACTCCCAAGAGTCACATTAATAGGAAGGTGCCACTCGCAAGTGTAGCATTGATAGGAAGCTGCCAGTCCCAAGTGTAGCATTAACAGGAAGGTGCCACTCCCAAGAGTCGCATTAATAGGAAGGTGCCACTCGCAAGTGTAGCATTAATAGGATGGTGCCACTCCCAAGTGTAGCATTAATAGGAAGGTGCCTCTCCCAAGTGTAGCATTACTAGGAAGCTGCCACTCCCAAGTATATCGTTAATAGAAAATTGCCACACCCAAGTGTAGCATTAAGAGGAAGGTGCCAGTCCCAAATGTAGCATTGAGAGGAAGGTGAACTCCCAAGTGTAGCATTAATATGATGCTACCACACCCAAGTGTAGCATTAATAGGTACTGCCACTCCCAAGTGTAGCATTAATAGAAAGGTGCCATACCCAAGTGTAGCATAAATAGGATGGAGCCACTCCCAATTGTAGCATTAATTGGACGGTGCCACTCCCAATTGTAGCATTAATAGGAACCTGCCACTCCTTAGTGTAGCATTAATTGGAAGGTGCCACTGCTAAGTGTAGCTTTAATAGGAAGGTGTCACTCCCAAGTGTAGTATTAATTGGAAGGTGCCGCTCCCAAGTGTAGCATTAATAGGAAACCGCCACTCCCAAATGTAGCATTAATAGGAAATTGCCACTCCTAAATGTAGCATTAATAGGAAGGTGCCACTCCCAAGTGTAGCATTAATAGGAAACTGCCACTCCCAAATGTAGCATTAATAGGAAATTGCCACTCCCAAATGTAGCATTAATAGGAAAGTGCCATTCCCAAGTGTAGCATTAATAGGATGGTGCCACTCCCAAGTGTGGCATTAATAGGATGGGGCCACTCCCAAGTGTTGCATTAATAGCATGGTGCCACTCCCAAGTGTAGCATTAATAGCATGGTGCCACTCCCAAGTGTAGCATTAATAGGATGGTGCCACTCCCAAGTGTAGCATTAATTAGAAGGTGCCACTCCCAAGTGTAGCATTAATAGCATGGTGCCACTCCCAAGTGTAGCATTAATAGGATGGTGCCACTCCCAAGTGTAGCATTAATTAGAAGGTGCCACTCCCAAGTGTTACATTAATAGCATGGTGCCACTCCCAAGTGTAGCATTAATAGGATGGTGCCACTCCCAAGTGTAGCATTAATAGGATGGTGCCACTCCCAAGTGTAGCATTAATTAGAAGGTGCCACTCCCAAGTGTAGCATTAATTAGAAGGTGCCACTCCCAAGTGTAGCATTAATAGGATGGTGCTACTCCAATGAGTAGCATTAATAGGAAGGTGCCACTCTTAAGTGTAGCATTAATAGGATGGTGCTACTCCAATGAGTAGCATTAATAGGAAGGTGCCACTCTTAAGTGTAGCATTAATAGGATGGTGCCACTCCCATTATGTATTGTTAATTTTGGAGGCGCCAGTCAGTCATCATATTCTAATATAGTTCTTTAGAGAAACACTGTAAATATTCCATCATAATAATTTGAGATTAGACTTGCACAAAAAAAAGAAGAAATTCGATTATACAATAGGTAGAACGATGTAAAAATGTTCTGTGAAACACTTAAAGTAGACTTTGGTTGATAGTCTAGAACTTTAAAAGGATCCACTTATGTTGTGAGGGTTGATGGAAGAAATGAAGGGCAAATCTGATCATGATCAATATTTTATTAGCTGGCACGGAAGGAGGTAACTCAATGTTTAAATAAATTTTTGTGCCTATTAATTTGCCTCCTATTAACAATCAGCGCTTTTTTCAGGTTGTCCAACGGAGATGTATTTCTTTGGCACACAATTCTGCATGACCATGCTTAGCCACATCCCAGGTGGTCTCTTTGTCGGTACAGTAGTAATTCCGATTTTCTCCGAACTCAAACTCGTCTCCATTAATGAGGCAAGTTAGTAGGTCAACGTAAGGTTTTTGCCGATGTTTTCTGTTAAATTTTACAATATGTTGTTAATAAGAGTCCCCTTGTTGGTTAATTCTCTGATGAATCGTATTCATTATCAAATGTCAAATATTCCTTTTCATTTTGTATACATTTTACTAATACAGTATCTGATTGTTGCTTTGTCTTGCAGTATATCCAGCTTAGGTATGGATCAAGACTGATGCGATTGTTGACAACTTTATGTTGCCTCCTCACTAAATTCGGCTACATGGGCATGAACCTGTATGCTCCTTCATTAGCTCTGTCTACAGTCACGGGCATCCCTACCTGGGTGTCTACAATCCTCACAGGATCGATAAGTACCTTCTACATCACAATTGTAAGTAAAATATTTCAGACAAATTCATAGATACAAACAAGAGCCATGTGATGATTTAGAAGCTCATTTGGGATAATATCCGAGTGATGAGTTGCTACAAGCAGGCAGTAGGGAAGCAGAGGCCGATACACACTTTTATGGTTTATGATTCCCGAGACAGCTCTATATACTGTACACGCAACACATGTCCCCTGGTCAAGCCACACCTACCTTCCTTTACCATTGTCATGGTGGACAAAATGAAACATCCGAACCAACCAAAGAGTAACCTAATGTAAGGGCCTGGGACTTACGGATAGAAATCCCTTACCAGACCAATCAGGGTCTTAATAAAGGAAAGTCAAGGACCAAGGTTTTCTGAGGAATAACAAACAACCGTTTGAGATTGACATCTCTTTACTATAAAAAATATAACACAAAACTCTGACACCACTCAACAAACATCAAATAACAATTACGGGAGTCAAACAATTAATGGGGTCAAACAATAAATGGAAGCAAACAAAGGGAGCAAACAATTAAGGAGAGTCAGCAATTAAAGGAATCAAACAACAAAAGAATCAAATAATGAACAGATATTTCCTACGGCAGCGGCCCTGGGGATGGTCCAGACAGGCTTCCTCACTCGAGCGGCAGCGGCCGATGTCTTGCTACAGAGAGACACAGGCGGCACAGATGGAGGAGATGAACTGACGGTCGTAACAGCTGCGGTAGTGGTATGGGGTGGTAGTGGTATGGGGTCCAGGAATTGACAGTCGATAGGTGAAGGTCTGGTGACACAGCCCACGAGTCGAGAGCCTTGATGAGATCACAGCCAGAATTTGACGAACAGCGGGGTAGCTAGATAGTGACTGTATGGCTGCTGGAGTGGATCTGCCCGTGACACAGGTAGTCGCTGCCGTTCTCACTTCTGTCCAACCCCCCTAAGTGTTGGTCGCACCAGCAAATAAGCGAATAAGCAGCGGTAACGAGCAGGAAGATCGTTTCCGCCCTTACACCTAATCTTCTCACAATATTTCTTAATTAAGTTAGGTTTGATTTGGCTCATTTATTGCATCTGTCGTCATATGTAATTTACCGTCTCCAAGTTTGCAGGACTCCGCCATTTTGTTATAGTTATTTCGCATTATTTTCGTTAGTCTTTGTTCTTTTGGTAATTAATTTGTGTTCAATAGTTGTTCATTAATAAATTGAACATCAACTATTAAATGAGTTTTTCAATTTACTTAAGACGAGTGATTCTTCGCTTCAAATGGTCCTTTTTATTTTTTATTCAACTCAAACAACGTGTTTGCGCCACCCGCTGGGTGAGTCACAGCGCTATCTGTGGTCATCGATGAGTTCCACTGACGAACCGATCTCTAACCCTTTACTGACCTATGGACTTTCATTTCTAAGTAGTGAAACGTATTTTTTTTTATTAATGATACATTATATATATAATGGGGCATTTATTATTCGAGAGCCCTAAATTATTACCGTGTTTTAGGACGAGTAATATAGGCCAACCTAAAAATAGGAATAAAATCTGATCCTTGCACGTTCTAAAATATTGTAATAATTTAGGGTCTCGAATAAAAAAAATACCCTCTATTAGAAAAGCCTATACAACATTTCTGAATTTGGGAGATACTGGTGTGTATTCAAGTTCATTAGTAATATAGGTTTGAGAAAAGTTATGTTCCATTACCCACAAATAGAGCTTCATTTCCGTGTATGAGGTTCGGTTGTTACAGAACTGACTTCCATCTGCCCATGAACAACAGGACAGTTAGTGTGATAATTTTTACTGTTCCGCTTCTTTCTGTTTTGTTCTTTATTGGTAAATTTACTGATTATCATGAGTTCACTAACACGTTTATCTTCAACTAGATAATTTTTTTCTATTAAATGCCTTTGATTTTTTAGCTATCTTTAATTCGAGCAGCCATCGTGGAAGGTAAACACTGATGGCAGGTTATATTGAAAGGAAACTGACAAAAGAACCTTTCAGGAAAACACTGAACTGCTAGTTTATGTTTAATGCTCAGATTTATTTCCTATAACTTCTACTGTAGACATCCAGCAGTTATGGAAATTTTTAGGAAAAATTTTCCAATAATTTTAGAATAATAATTTGATCATATTAAACATATAACTTGTAAATAATAAATGTTTGCAAGATATGAGGTGATGTATGTCTGATGTTAAATGGTAATGTACAGATAAATGTTCAAATAAATATTTACATGTAAATACCAAAATATTACAATGTTAAATGTTAGATTCTGAGATCAATGACAGTTGTATATATCTCCTGTAATGTTAGGAACGATAAAGTCAAGGATGAACTGATTAAAAATGTAAACATAAGTGAGAGATTGATTAAGCTCGTAAACCAAAATAGAGGGATATGTGCTATAATATATCGGAGGATTGAGTAGCTGAAGGTCTTTGAGTAGTACAAGGAAGGACTCATAACAAACATAAAGTCGAGGTCAAAAGTAATCATCCTCACTTCCTACTGCCATACTTGTGAGCTCAAGGCTTCTACATGACGAATCACAAGAAGGTGGGGGAGACAGCTTGAGGTGGCGGACTCGGGTAAGGTAGGAGGGCGCTATGGGTCACATACGTAGTGAGACTATATGTTGTCTTAAAATTATCCTTGACTCCTGAAGAAGGTGTTAAGGTTGGTGGATGTAGCTTGATGTTGACGGCCTTAATGACCCTGGCAGTTGATAGGCCTAAAGCCCAAACAACCAACCAGCCAGGAGGGCGGGTGTCCGGGAGGTGTAATATGGACTTAACTTTCCCTTAATTACCTATACCCGTGCATGAGATTCTGGGGAGGAATGCAAATGAGATTTTGGTAGGTAATGTGTCTTTAACGTTGATAAGGCATCTGTCTTTCTTAAGGGAAACCCCCTGATATGATAACATATGAGAGGAGGGATCGTGGCCTGCTCACCACCAGTAACACTAACCTAAGCTGTTATTTAACCAGTTCTACCTCTCACAACTACCATTCTTGAAAAAAAAATCACTACTAATTGATAAAAAATTAAGAATGAATTATTGGATAGAATGTAATTTGTCCATCCTGTAATATGTTTATTAGAGTTGTGAAAATCAATACGGTGTGATGAAGCGGTAGTGGCAATAGTGTTTGGCCACTACTCCACACTTAGCCTAAGGTGGACGCATAAGAACGTCGACCGGCGAGTCACTGGCAAATTATCAGTTTGCTCTCAGCTGGCTACTCGTGGTGGAGCTTCCCTCCGCACATCCGACAGTAACTCCCTAATTAAAGACGATGAAGGCCTCCTTCAGCGCTGGAAAGAGCACTACCAATCACTGCTCAACCAAAAACCGATATGAATGTCCTGACTACCCAGCAGGTCCCTCAGCATCCAGAGCTGGCCAACCTCAGCTATCCTTCATCCCTGGATGAGGTAGCTACTGCCATCAAACAGAAAAAAGAATAACAAAGACTTAGGGCCTGATGGAATCCCAGCCGAGGTGTATAAAACAGGAGGACCTCTGCTAACCAGCTGTCCCCGCTCTCTCCTGGAGAATATATGGGAAAAGGAGGAAATCCTGCAAGCTCTAAAGACGCCTCCATCGTTAATATTTATAAGGACAAGGGACACCAGTCAGACTGTGGTAACTACTGCGGGATATCGCTGCTCACCGTAGCTGGCAAGATTATCGCCTGAGTCCTTCTGAACAGACTTCTTCCTGAGGCGGAAAACTTCCTGCCATAATTTCAATGTGGCTTTAGCCAGGGGTTCCTAAAACTTTTTCATATCAAGGACCCCAAAATAAGATGAGCCCCAGTCGAGGACCCCCACCTAAAAAAAAAAATAAAGTAAAATAATTATCCACCCTATACATGTAATATTTACTTATTCTTACATGAAGTAATTAGTAATAAATAAGACCATTTTCCTTTTTAATGTTTGTATTGATGTTTTAAATTCAAAGCAATGTAAATTCTGTACAAACACAACCACAATGCACAAACACAATATCGTGGCACCACCAAAACCCAAAGTAAACAAATTTACCTTCATATCAAAAAGTGCATAAATAAACACAAATCAGGCTACCAGGCATATCCTGTCCAGTGGGGTGGATGGACTTGGTGGCTCTTGCAGAATTTGTCAATGCGGGGCTTGATATTAGTGAGTGCCAGACGCATGTTGTTGTCCACCTGCAGGCGTGGCCTGTAAAATATCCTGCCTCTCACAAGTAGATTGTAGCAAATAGCAAAAGGTATTTCAGAGCCTTCTCAGCCAGGGCAAAATATTTCTTGCGTAGATCCAGAACTCTGACAGTGGATGGGCATAAGATTTGATTTTCATACCCCCCTCAATTAACATTTCAATGAGTTCCTTTTGCGTCTTCAGATCAACATGTGGACTTACCCCGACTGCTAAAGGGTCTCTAATCCAGTTCAGGTGGGAGTTGTCAAGGTCAGGGAAAACAGTCCCTGAAGTAGTCTTGCAGATGCGCTAGATGGGAAATAATAAGGGGCGTGATGCTGTCTGCACTGGACGTCATACATTCCTGGTGATAAAGTTGGAACATTTCAGTGACTCCTTCCTGGAGTTTACTTTCCCATAGGAAAACTTTTTGCGTGAATGCACGAAGTTTGTCCTGCACATACAAAATGCATACTTCACGGCCTTGCATGCTCTGGTTTAGTACATTTAGATGCTGGAAGACGTCTGCTAGATATGTTAACTTCATCATCAATGACTCATCCTCGAAACAGCTACCAAAGTCTGACTTCTCCGATGAAACAAAGTCAGCCAGCTCTCTCTGTAGGGTAAACACACGATTCAAAACTGTCCCAAGTGATAACCAGCGCACTTTAGAGTGGAGCAGCAAGACCTCAAAGTCAGCCCCCATTTCATGGCAAAGTGTTTCAAACAGTCTGTGTTTCAGAGGGTGTGCTTTTACATAGTTCACTAGTTTCACAACAACCTACAGAACCTGATGCAATTCATCAGCAATGCATTTTGCAACAAGTGCCTCACGATGGAGCATGCAGTGTGTTGACGACATTTGGGGCTTTAGCTTTTACGAAGGCAACGACTCCTTTACTTTTACCTATCATAGCAGCGGCGCCATCAGTACACCCACCCACACAACGAGACCAGTCAATTGAATTATACTCCATGTACTCATCTAAGATCCGAACAATGTCCTGCCCTGTATTTTTCAATAAATCTCACTGATAAATCTGATATACACAAGCAGCTGTGCTTCGTTTGCGATGTCTGTGCTCTCGTCCAGCTGCAATGTAAAGTACTCACTGGCTCTCACTTACTCCAAAAGTTGTACAGTGACGTCCTCGGCCATGTCATGTATCCTTCTACTCACAGTATTGTTCGATAAGGGCACCACATCGACTTGCTTGGCGGCATTCTTCCCAAATAACTCCTGAACAATGTCTCTGGTTCCTGGTAACAGGAAATTTCCCCTGATTATATGTGGTTTCTTATCGTTACCAATACGAAAGGAAGCTAAAGAGGATGCTTTGAGTCCCCTCTCAGGAACTCTGGCTTGCTGTCTGAATGTATTTGCCTGTCTGACTAGTGATGATTCTTTTCGTTTGAAGAACTCAACAGATTTTATGGCCTTAGTGAGGTGTTTCTGTTGGAAGTGTCTTTGTGGTTTCGATGGTTTCTAACATTCATTGGAGAGTATCTCTTAACAGAAAACACACTTCGAGCACTCCACTCCATCTTTTAGTACAATGTGGCGAAACATGACATAACCAGCGGCTTTTAAATTCAACGGGCCTAGCTTGTGGCCTGTTGACGCCAATGGGTAACCATTAATGAGTACCGGATGAAGGGTCTTTTAAACATAATACGACTCCAGGCAGAAACAAACGTATCGGCAGCTTCCATTACTGAACTTCAGTGTGCAGACTACCTCGCCCTCATTGCTCACGCTGAATGCCACCCACAGGGGATCCTGAACACCTACGCACGATGCGTATACACACTTCACTCTTGAGGTGAATGTACGTAAGACCTATATTCTCATTCAACCTGCCCCTGGTTCAGCCACACCTCCACCATCAATCCAGCTTAACGGTACTACCCTCTCTATGTTACCCACTTCGATATCTCGGCTCCCACCTGTCCACCACTTCGGACATCGATGAAGAGATTCAACATTGGATCAGATGTGCATCTCAAGCCTTTGGCAGACTCTGTACCCTTGTCTTCAGCTGTAGGGATCAAAGGAAACGAGAGGCTTGAAAAACTATAGCTTACCATAATGAAGGTGAACTACTCTTTCATCCCATTGATTATTCCTAATTTTATATCTAATAGACAAATTAATTGGTTTCCTAATTCAATAAAAAAAATCATATCTTAGACCAGTGATGGATAGGTATTATAGACGATATCTAGATGTTACAGTTAGATTATCATCAACTAAAGGTTTAACTTAATTTCCTCCTGCGCTTGTTGGTAGTGTGCCTCCGAAACCTAGCAAGTTTTGTCTGAGAAAAACAAATGTTTGAAAATTAAGTAAGAAATGAAAAAGCTTATGAATGAGCAACTTGGATTATGAGGGTACTTTACGAAGTATCTAAAATTATTTCAGCCGCTCAAAAGAAACACGTGAAAAAAATAGAATAATAAACTTATGAAGTAGCTACTTGGACTGATTGGGCAGAGAAACTTAAGGATTCCCAAAAAAATAAATTATAAAAATCTATCAAAATTTAGTGGAGTCTTGGTGATGTAAATATTTTAAAACAAATTGAGAAGAGGTGCATCAAATTTATTCTTTTGAGTATGCAATTATTGAGCATTACTGTGAGACTAATTAGTAAGCATGATAATGAGATGTGCATTGGATATGAAAAAGGCAGTATTCTTCATATGACCATGATGTAATATTTTTGCCCCTCAGGGAGGTACGAAGGCTGTGGTGTACACAGATGTGTTACAGACACTGGTCATGTTTGGCGGGGTCCTGGTGGTGGTGATCATCTGTTGTATCGACCTGGGCGGCGTTGGCAACGTGTGGGCCATCGCTGATCAAGGTGGACGCATCCAATTTTTCAAGTGAGTTTTTTTTAATATACTTGGGTACCCTTCATTGTTTGTTGATCATTGTTTTAAAAGGGCTACTCAAAACAGGCAAATTCCTACGCTTAAGAATATTTTGACTCTGCCTTATCGCAATTAATTTGTCCCGTTAGTTCATTCCCTTAAATTATTGAATATTAATGTTGTTTTTAAGTATGACTCAACCATTACCAATATATTAATCAAGAATAGCCCAACACTGAATGTAAATGGAAGTGTTTACTGAATTCCATATAGCAACTGTAATGGGAATTATGAAGGTCAGACTGGGAAAGCATTGCAACTGAGTTAAACAGCACAAGTACAAGATTAGAACAACATCTGAAAACAGTGAACTGTTCGTTCATGTTAGGAACAATAATCATCCCATGGATTGGAAAAACAGCTTAGAAATGTATAAATCACCATGTGTCACAGAAAGACTTCAGGTTGAAGCTAGTTTGATAAGAACATAAGAACATAAGAAAATAAGGAGTCTGCAATAGGCCGGTTGGCCTGTGTATGGCAGCTCCTGTCGAGAGTTACTACCACTCTCTATCATCCATGAATCTAAAAAGCATCCTTTTGAAACTTTCCAGAGTTCCAGCACTTACTACAAAGTTGCTAAGCTTGTTCCACTCGTCCACCACCCTATTTGTGAACCAGTTTCTTCCTATCTCCCTCCTAAACCTAAACTTATCCAACTTGAATCCGTTGTTCCGAGTCCTATCCTGCTCGGATATTATAAGAACTTTATCCATATCCCCTTATTGATTCCTTTCACCCACTTAAATACTTCTATCATATCTCCCCGCACTCTTCGTCTTTCTAGGAAATGCAAGTTAAGTTTCTTTAACCTATCCTGATATGGAAGGTTTCTAAGACCCGGAAACATTTTTGTCATTCTTCGCTGCACCGACTCTAGTGAATTTATATCGCTTCTATAATAGGGGCTCCAGAACTGAACCGCATAATCGAGGTGCGGCCTGACTAGCGCAAGATATAGCTGCAATAAGACCTCTGCACTCTTATTACTTACACTTCTAGATATAAAACCCAATACTCTGTTTGCCTTATTTCGAACATTAACGCACTGTTTTCTAGGCTGTAGGTCCGGGCTTACAAGTACCCCTAGGTCTCTTTCACAAGTCGACTTCTCTAGGTTGATGTTGTTAAGGCTGTATATACTATAAGTATTTGTTCTTCCAATATAAAGTTCGCTGCACTTGCTGGTGTTGAATTTCATTTGCCATTTTTCAGACCACCCCTGCAGTTTATTTAGATCCTCCTGTTATTCATTTGCATCCTGCCCTGAATTAATTTGCCGCCCTATTTTGGTGTCATCCGCAAACTTGCTTATGTCACTGCTGATCCCAGTATCTAGATCGTTTATGTAGATTATGAACAAGAGTGGGCCTAGTACTGACCCCTGGGGAACCCCACTGGTTACACGGCCCCACTCAGATTTAACACCATCTACGCTGACCCTCTGCGTTCTATCGGTGAGCCATGATTTTATCCAATTTAAAACTTTCCCCTCGATACCATGAGCCTTAATTTTTCTCAGAAGCCTCTGATGCGGTACTCTGTCAAATGCTTTGCTAAAGTCTAAGTAAATAACATCGTAATTTTCGTCATTATCTACTACCTCGAAGACTTTCCTAAAAAACGTTAGCAGATTTGTTAGACAAGATTTTCCCTTTGTAAACCCATGTTGAGAGTCGTAGATTAATTTGCTTTTCTCTAGATGCGATCGGATGCTATCTGCTATAATTGATTCAAGAAATTTCCCCACTACTGACGTCAAACTGATCGGCCGGTAATTTGACGCTGATGCTCTGTCTCCCTTTTTGAATATGGGTACTACATTTGCCTGTTTCCACAAGTCTGGCACAACTCCAGTGTCGAATGAATTTGTAAATAAGTTTACGAGGGGTCGGCTAATCTGTTCCCTACACTCTTTCAAGACTCGAGGGAAAATTTCATCCGGCCCTGGGGATTTTGTTTTCTATAGTTTTTTTATCTTCTTAAGAACATCCTCTTTTCTGATAGTGATATTCTTTAATTTCTCTTCTTCATTTCCCTTAAATATCAGTTCCACCTCTGGAATTTCATCTCAAATTTCTTCTGTGAAAACTGATAAGAAGTAGCTGTTCAATGCTTTGCATAATTCTTCACTGCCATTTATCACTTCTCCCCTCCTTGAATTTAAAGGCCCAAGTTTGTCCTTGACCTTTGTCCTATATACCTGGAAAAATCCCTTGGGATTTGCCTTGGATTCTCTTGCTATTTTGATTTCATAGTCTCTTGTAAAGGCCTGGGACTTAGGGATAGAAATCCCTTACCAGGCTAATCAGGATCTTAATAAAGGAAAGTCAAGGACCATGGTTTTCTGAGGAATAACAAACAACCGTTTGAGATTGGCATCTCTTTACTATAAAAATATAACACAAAACTCTGACACCACTCAACAAACATCAAATAATTACGGGAGTCAAACAATTAAAGGAAGCAAACACTTAAAGGAATCAAACAATTATAGAATCAAACCATGAACAAATATTTCCTACGGCAGTGGCCCTGGGGGAAGGTTCTGGAACACGGTGATGCACACTCCGGGTAACGAAACGTCCACTTCGACTCCACACTCAGCGACGTCTTGAAAAGGCAGGAGAACACCGGGGCACCGACGGAATGTGTTGAACTGATGGTCGTGGTATGCGGTAGTGGTAGATGACCAGAGAGTTGGCAGTTGATAGGTGAAGGTCTGGGAACACAGCCCACGAGTCCAGGACCTATGATGAGATCACAGCCAGAATTTGACGGACAGCAGGGTAGCTAGATACTGACGGTATGGCGGCTGGGTTGAATCTGCCGGTGGCGCAGATAGTCGCTGCAGTTCTCACCTCCGTCCAACCACCCCAAGTGTCGTCTGCACCAGCAAACGAGCGAGTTAGCAGCGGTAACCAGCCGGAGGATCGTTTCCGCCCTTACATCTCTCTTTGCTTTCCTTACACTTTTCTTAACATTCCTAGATAGTTCATTATACCTATTTCTGAGCTGCTCCTCCCCTCCCTTTAATTTCTTATATATTCCTTTCTTTATTCCTATGTCATGTTTTAGTTTTCTGCTCATCCACCTTGGCTGATTCTTATTTGACCTAATTTTTCTGTATGGTATATTTTGTTCTTGTGCTTTATGTAGTATACTAGTGAATATATTATAGTCATGATCAATGGTTATGTCATCTATGACCTCACTCCTTCCTACTGGTGACTGATGTGACTTTTCCCAGGTGACCTCACCTAGGTACCTTCTTAACCCCTGATAATCCGCCAACCGAAAGTTTGGGACTCTGACCATATTGTCATTGTTTTTCGTTTCCCAATTTAGGGTGAACCTGATTTCTCTGTGATCACTGTTACCTAGTTCTTCCCCTACTGTGATATCTCTGATAATATTTTCTTTATTTGTTAATACTAGGTCTAATATATTGTCACCTCTAGTAGGTTCTGTAATTAGTTGTTTCAAAAAATTGTCCTGTACTGCGTCTAGGAAGTCTTCAGATTCATAGTCGCCTACAATGTTGTCCCAGTCAATATTTCTGAAGTTGAAATCCCCCATAATGCATAGGTTGTTATATTGTACTGAGTGATGGTCAGTACAAAACTGATAATATGTTACACAAATTTTTTTGTCAGTGGCCCAAGGTTAAAAATGCTTTTAAGGCATTGGCGTTAGACGTAGGATAGATGATTAGTGGGTCCCTTATTTTCTTATCTGACTTAACTTGACTAGTCACGTCGCCCTTTTTCTTAAGCTCCTTTGCGTGTGTGGTGGTGTTGGTGTGCGGATTAGTGGATGTAATGTTTATGACCTGACTTCATGTTTGGTAAGGTCACCCTGGGTATTTAAGCCTCTCTCTGTCCATGTAACTCGGTTGCCTCTGAAGATGTCTTGAATAAAGACGAAAGCTAAGGTGTACCATTCTTTCCCTTTTCCCTCTGTATGCTTGTCAAAATATATATATATATATATATATATATATATATATATATATATATATATATATATATATATATATATATATATATATATATATATATATATATATATATATATAGAACATAAGAATGGAGGAAACTGCAGCGGGCCTATTGGCCCATACTGGGCAGTCCCGTTTACACCCAACCCCTATTGCTCATATGAGCATCCAACCTATGTTTGAAACAATTCAGCGTATTCGAGTTAATTATGATATTTGGTAACTTGTTCCATTCATCCACAACTCTGTTTCCAAACCAGTGTTTACCTATTTCACGCCTAAATCTAAATTTGTCTAATTTAAAACCATTTTTACGAGTTCGCTCCTGGTTGGATAGTTTGAGTACCTTTGTAATGTCCCCTTTGTTTAGCCCTGCTTTCCACTTATACACCTTTATCAGGGCGCCCCTC
Source organism: Homarus americanus (assembly GCF_018991925.1). Lineage (NCBI taxonomy): Eukaryota > Metazoa > Arthropoda > Malacostraca > Decapoda > Nephropidae > Homarus > Homarus americanus. The sequence goes on along the minus strand of NW_024746541.1, from coordinate 1,674,022 downwards.
GCTCTACGTCTCTCAAGGGAGTGCAAATTAAGATCCTTTAACCTGTCTCTATACTCAAGGTTCCTAATGCCCGGGATTAGTCTTGTCATTCTCCTCTGAATTCTTTCCAAGGATTCTATATCCATTCTGTAATACGGTGACCAGAACTGAACTGCGTAATCCAGGTGCGGTCTCACAAGAGCAGGATACAGTTTTAGGATGACCTTGCTAGTCTTGTAACTAACACTCCTTTGTATGAACCCAAGTACTTTATTAGCCTTGTTACGAGCAAAAACACATTGTTTACTTGGCTTAAGGTTTCTACTTATCATTACTCCTAAATCTCGCTAGCAGTCGGATTTCTCAATGGCATCGTTGTTCAACTGGGAACTAGTTTCCCTGTTTACATCTCCTATACTGAGTACTTTACATTTGTCCACATTGAATTTCATCTGCCATTTTTCAGACCATTCGAAAAATTTGTTTAGATCTTCCTGTAGTTTTGCGGAGTCTTCGTCAGATTTAATTACACATCCTATTTTAGTGTCATTAGCAAATTTACTTATGTTGCTGTCTATGTCGATATCTATGTCGTTTATGTATATAATACATTATAATGGTCCAAGTACTGAGCCTTGGGGAACTCCACTAGTGACGTTGCTCCAATGGGATTTAGTGCCGTTAATGCTCACTCGCTGTTTTCTGTCCTGTACCGACGCCCTAATCCATTTTAGAATATTACCTTTAATTCCATGTGCTTCTACCTTTCTTATTAGTCTTTCGTGGGGGACTCTGTCAAAGGCTTTGCTAAAGTCGAGATATACCACTTCATAATTGTGCCCCTCATCTACCGATTCGAAAACTATTGAAAAGAATGTTAATAGATTAGTTAGACATGAACGCCCGCTTGTGAAGCCATGTGGGAATCATTGATCAAATTTGTGCTTCTCCAGGTGGTTTCGAATAGAGTTTGAAATGATTGTTTCCAGTAATTTGCCTACAATTGATGTTAGACTGATTGGGCGGTAGTTAGAGGATAGTGATCTATCCCCCTTCTTGAATATAGTTATTACATATTCGCTATCCTCCTGGATTCTGGTACGGAAGGTTCCAAGTGTTCCCCGAAGAATGCAGTGATGGGTAGGGAAACACCGGGTAACACTGAAGTCCGTTTATTCGGATAGGAGAAATACAAGCGGTGACTAGCGTGTGCCATGCACGGCTCACACAGTCAGACTGAGACTGCCTTGCCATATGGCAGCCTCGGGGCAATGTTGCCACATAACACGTGCAGTTTTGCCACGTAATTATATACATAGATGCTACTCGGCACAGTAGCTTATATACAAGGTTGCTACTCGGCACAGTAGCATAGATACATAACCTACAGGTACTGCACCTGTTTTTAAGGACATGTTAAACAACTTTGCAAAGGGCATACTAAGCTCTTCCTTACATTCCTTTAATACTCTGGCAAATATCTCATCGGGACCAGGTTACTTGTAAGGCTTTAGTTTGTCTATTTTCTTACTAACATCGTTACTCGTCACTACTATCTCGCTTAATTTGTTTTCTTCACTATCTCTGAATAGAGTCGGTGCCTCGGGTATCATGTTTAAATTTTCGGTGGTGAAAACTGTTGAAAAATATTTATTAAGATTATTGCTCATTTCTCCGTCGTTATCAGTTAGCTCGCCGGTTTCTGACTGAGGTCAGCCAGTGGCCAACCACCACCCTACCAGGAGACTGTGGAAACCATCCACTTGAGAAATAAAACAGAGGCCCTCAAAGTCAGGTTCCATCTCCTTGGGAAGAATGTTTGTGATAAGCTCCTGGACGACCCTCACAGCCCAGACTCCCTACGCCTGGTGGCCACGGAGTTTGCCCGCACTACAACAACCCAACCCGCGACCCATCTATGTCCGCCACAGTGATCCACCTTAGATTAAAACTTAGATGATATAAGTTCACATTTAACAAGTCACAATCTAGTGAATCCAAAACGTAATACAGTATAAGATTTTAATAAACTTGTAATTGTAAAATCAATCTAGTCATTGTCTACCAAAGTAACCATCGTGCAACCTCATCCTAAATCCTAGGTTAGCTTAATTAGCCAACAAACTCTGTAATATGTAAAACAAGGGGTGTCGTCCCCCTATGTATAACTCATTAAACTTCTTTTCCAACCTAATACCCCCACGATTATCTGTTGTGACTTCTCTATCCTTATGTCTGGCTGAGTATTGAGCCCCAGCATGCCTTCCATCCTTTCCCCACCTTAACCTAAAAAAAAAAAAAAAAACGACGGTAAAGGCGGAAGAGAAGACCAACACGGAAACCCAACGACTACACTGCCAGACGGAGGCAATGCATGATGGACAGGCTACTAAGGTAAACCCCAACAGACTGGGCATCGGCAGTCCACTGCAACTCCCCCTCTCCCCAGTCGTTGCAACACTTGCACCACTGGATTAGGAAAAGGGAGAGCCAATATTTGTGGTTGCAGCCTGCGCTCCTGCCTCACCACATAAATCAACTCACGCACAGCCATCATCCAGCTCATCATACTTCTAGTCATCGTCAACACCCCTACACCCTTAAAAGTCCTATGGTGACAGACGAGTGGCGACGGGGACAAGCAAAGATGACTGCCGAGTGTCTCTATGCATAACTCAGCACATGGCCAGCATAGATAAGATGGTCATTTATGCACTGGGATCTAGGCATCAGTGCAATCCGGTCCTGTCTGCTACAACTTGTAATATTTGTTCTTTGTCATGCATATGAGATTACAGTTATTATAATTAAATTTTCATCATCCTTATCATTCTGATATCCTCCGACACCACAAACTGAAGATTTTCTTAGGTTATTCTTCACCCCCCACACACACAGCCTCCCTCTCTTTCACCCCTCCGCCGCCTCCCCCATCCCACTCATACACGGTGCGTCATCTATTGGTTCAGAATGGCACTTCCTTCTGGTGCATGTTTTTCGACCCTCAGGTGCATCGGCTTTACGTTGTGGCTAGCATCAGATCAAGTCTTTTGAGGGGCACCACACTCCACCACTGAGACACATGTTAAAGACACAGGTACACTACACTCCACCACTGAGACACATGTTAAAGACACAGGTACACTACACTCCACCACTGAGACACATGTTAAAGACACAGGTACACCACACTCCACCACTGAGACATATGTTAAAGACATAGGTACACCACACTCCACCACTGAGACACATGTTAAAGACACAGGTACACCACACTCCACCACTGAGACACATGTTAAAGACACAGGTACACTACACTCCACCACTGAGACACATGTTAAAGACACAGGTACACTACACTCCACCACTGAGACAAATGTTAAAGACACAGGTACACCACACTCCACCACTGAGACACATGTTAAAGACACAGGTACACCACACTCCACCACTGAGACAAATGTTAAAGACACAGGTACACCACACTCCACCACTGAGAGACATGTTAAAGACACAGGTACACCACACTCCACCACTGAGACAAATGTTAAAGACACAGGTACACTACACTCCACCACTGAGACACATGTTAAAGACACAGGTACACCACATTCCACCACTGAGACACATGTTAAAGACATAGGTACACTCTGCAACAGTTCCGGCTGGTTCACCTGGACGCAAGATATGGCTAACGTGGCACCAGCGCTTGTGTGTGTTCGTGTGTACATGCTGGAAAAATAGTCAGGTCATCCTCTCCCTCCGTGAACCACAAGACTCATTGAGTTGTCAGTCAGCAGCAGCCGTTAAGTTAACCCATAGATGGCGCAGGACGAGAGAGAGGGGGGGGGGAGTCCCTGGGAGTGAGTGGGAGTTGGCAAGATTCAGATTTGCCCCCGAGGGGGCTAGTTTATTGGGCAATGGGCACCCCCTTACATCCTGTGCAAGGTGAAGCGCAGAAGCGTTTACAGCGCCCAACAGGGAAGTATGAAAAGTTCATACTTGCCTTTATGACTCGTACATTAAGGGCGTAAAAGCCTGAAGGGTCATAGGTTTTGTCAAGTTACATAAAGTGAGAGAATGATGAGTGTGTGGGGGGAAAGTTCCCGGTACATTTTATCTGTTTATGGCAAAGAGTGGCAGGTCCCTAATAATGTCAAATGCCAGGCCTGTCACTAGGAGGAGGGATATCTGGTCTGGGAGGGAAGAGGTGTTGGTAACGGCTGGGGACCTATAGGAGGAGGTCATAGGGCAAGTGAGGATGTAGTGAGAGAGGGTGTGAGAGCCGGGTTGGCCACAAAGTTTACAAACAGTGCGGTGAGGCTCAGGGTTGCCAATGTACTCCCATAGGTACCTGTACCCTAGGCGCAGTCTCATGTATATAAGCTGTTGAGATCGAGTCAGGGATTGATACTCTTTGTAGTGGCGGTTGTCGTCACCGGTTACAGCGTCATAGTGGCAAAGTGTGACGCTACCCCGTTGTTTCAGGTGTGTCCAATTTTCGTTGAATGCCTCTTGTTGTGTGGCGTGTATGCGAGATTTGAGATGATTCAGGGAGAGGGCGAGAGTGGCTTCAGTATCTTCTTCTTGTGTAGCTTCTTTGGCAAGCCGATCAACAGTGTCACAGGCAGTTATTCCTATATGTGACGGGATCCAAAGAAACTTGACACGGATGTCATCAGTTTGTTCTAGCCCGGCAACGGAGGCTAGGGTGTGTTGGGCGGCAGGGGAGGAGGGGGAGGGTAATTTGAGCCTCGCTAGCGCAGAAGTGCTGTCACTGATTATAAGGAGGTTCCGGCGTTCAGTGCGAGCATAGGTCGCCCCCTCATGAATGCCCGCGAGGATGGCTATGCTTTCAGCATCAGTGGAGGAGGCCCAGTCGTGGACCCTGATTTTCCTGCAGGCCTGGCGCTCAGGAATCCACACAGCTGCCCCAGCGCTGCCCAGCGTGGTAACAGACCCATCACAGTAGACGAGTATAGGAGGGTGGGAGGTCTTTAGAGAGGAAGCGACATCATTAATCTGCTCAAGGCAGTTAAGTTTGAGCATATACCTCAGTTGGGTGGATTTACGACCAGAAAGGTGTGGACGACAACATCAACACACGGGGAGGTCCACGGCGGTAGAGGCAGATGAGTGTACTCGGGAGGGAGAGAGGTCGAGGGGGTGTAGAGGTGATAACGCAGGATGTCAGCAGCAGTGTGGACGGGCCAGAGTTGAGAGGGAGGGGGGAAAGTAATGGGGACAGGCCGGCACAGGAGGGTGTTAAGATGTGAGTTCAGTGAGCGCGACAGGGGAGTCGGTTGCTCACTGCGAAGAAGTTTAACACCAAGGATGGCATTGAGAGCAGTAATTCGATCGCAGACGGGAAGCAGGATTAGTTCGCGCTGCATGACTTCTATTCTAGTGGTCATAGGGCAGCCGAAGATGAGTCTCATCGCTCTGTTTTGGATTTTCTCTATGCTTTGTTTCTCGCGCTGGGAGGCAACTACAAGGACAGGAGAGGCATAATCTATGACAGCTCTGACGATGGCAATGTACAGGAGACGTAGGACCCTGACAGAGGCTCCTTTGAGGCCGTGAGTGAGGGACTGGAGGGGCCTCGTTCGTTGGCGGCACTGGGAGATGACGTGGGCGGCGACAGCGGAGGTCGTGGCTCTGGTAGTGGCTCGCACAGGTAGACCAAGGTACCTGTAGGTGCGTACTTGATCGATGTCTTGTCCTTGCAGAATCAGTGGTGTCTGACGCCGGAAGCGTGAGATGAACTTGGTTTTAGTGTGTGAGATGACTAACCCGAGTGTTTGACAGGTTCGGGCGAACGTGGAGAGTATAGGATGTTCATGTTGCACTGTAGTAATTTGGAGGAGGATATCATCAGCGTAGCTTATGATGTGACCGTCTAGGGCGCTCAGCAAAGATGTCGTTGAGGCGGCAGATGGAGTTCATGAGAACATTGAAGAGTGTAGGGCTGAGTACACCTCCCTGAGGCGTGCCAAGATCAAGGTCCCTGATCTTAGACCCGAACCTGCAATCTTCGGGTCCTGTCACGGTCGCCATTTGTTACGAGTTGGGGATTTAGAATATAGTTAAAAGTCTACCCAGATCCCAACAGGCAACAACAAAAAAAAACAAAGACAATCGGACTATAAAAGGGTAGACAAAGGATGCGAGTTTTTGTTGTGTATAATAAAGTGCCATAAATTACTAAACAAAATATTCAGCGTTCTATAATTTACCCTTAACCATACTTAACCTACACATTAACAGTATATACATATTTATACAACATAAACAATTTTGAAGCAAGTGGACGTGGGGGAGGCAATATAAGATTACAAATACTTAAGTGCGGAGCTGAGATAGCTGACGAGTAAGGCTGAGTATTGTAGAAGACGGTAGGTAGTCACTGTGCCGTAGGTTTCCAGGATAGGTGATCCTGTGGTCACTTCCCAGAGTGAACTGCTCTTTCCTCGAATTGGAGCCTGAGATACTGAGAGTGATCTAGTTGACTCCACCTTTTCTTAAGAGTCTGGAAGAGAGGGTCCGTAGGGGCCGATGTTTTGCCGAAGATGTTGCTGGCAGCGGCTCTCACCACCAGTTCCATGACGTGGTGTCTGCACCCAAGCCTCAACAGCTGTTTTTCCAGCAGCGCCTCCAGATGGACAACCGCACCTTGGACTCGCCCTGTGTTGGACGACGTTGTATCAAAGCACAGTGCCTTGACGTTTGAAGCGCAGCTCCAGTCCTCGATAGCACGAGCTGTTGCGCGTGCCTGGGTCAGGCCAGTGCCGTCCTTCACTGGCAAGACAGCAAGCAGCTTCCCTTCCTCATGGCCGCGCCCTGAGATGAAGATGGCCTGTCGGTGTTCTTCTTCTCCCACGACGTTCTGAAATGAGAGAAATATAAAAATTCAGACAGATAATGAAGAATTATCAAGGCTGCCTTTTTCTCCAAGCTTTTTGTTAATGATTTGATACATTTCTAACAATATATTACAATAGTCTAGGCTTTGGTAAAATATTAATGTAGTACCTAAACGTGTTCTCACCTTAACCAGCTTACCATCCCAGTGCACCACTGCATGTGGTGGAGGCGTGAAGGCTTCCCTTTGTGCGGCAGCTACCTGACGACGGTGTGAAGCTCGCGCCCGTCTCGCAGTCTCTCTCGAGATCCGGAACTCAGACAGATCGCCTGGCGGGTTAGCAGAGCGCAGCACTGCTGCGACCACCGAAACTATCTGCGAGCAAAAGCAGGCAAGGGTGTCAGTAGAAAATGTCGACTGTTTAAGTGCTTATCAAATAAGTAACAGAAATTTCAAACATTCCAAACACATTTATGGATACACTTACTTCGTTATTGGATATCCGAAGACGGTCAGCGAGTTCCTTTAATGCTGGCTTTTGGAGAATGCGACGTGGAAGCTGAACCGTCACATAAGGGTGCTTTGATGTGTACCTGCCAGGTTGTATCGCTGTGTCCTTTTTCTCCATTTCTACTTCCGTTGGGGTGTCAGCCACCACAGAGGTTTGAGGTCTCGAATCACTGCTGCTTGGTTCACAGGCTGCGAACCTTCCCTGTTTCGACCTTTGCTTCTCGACTCGTTCCTCCTGCTTTCTCTTCTTAGCGGCAAAAATCTTATCGTTACCACTCATGAACGCTTTTCTTTCTCCGCGTTGGTCTTGATAGAAGGCGATGTCTTGTTGTTTGTCGGCCGGTGTAAGCAGCCGGTTCTTCTCGATGTCCTCTACGGCGTCCGGTGCTCCGATGTCCCACAACAGGTCAAGTTGAGACTTGAAGTTTTCAACCTTGTCCTTTGCAGACCTGTCCCGACTTTTTTGTAGACTTCTCCAGTGCTCCCATAACCTTGTCAGCTTCTCCCGGCACCCCCTCTCTGAGATAGTCTTGATGCGAGCTAAATTCCAGAACGTGAGTACGTTTCTCACTGTTTCTTTAAACGTCTCCTGTCTGTCATCAGATTCATTCACTGTGTGAAAGAAGAACTTCAGGACTTGACGCATCGTCGGGAGTTTACTGCCTCTAATTGACGATGCTGGCTGGCCTACTAGATAGATTTCAGTGGCAGAACGGGTAGTGGATGATGTTGGCCTGACAGTCCCCTTAGCATTCTCCCCCGACTGCGACTCACTCTCTTCCATGATTGTATGTATATAAACAGATGAACTCTGTAAGAAAAAAACGTTTTGTAATAAAACAAAATAGGCAAACAAAATAGGGTCACATAAGAGCAATTTAATCACCTGTAGAAAATACAACATAAATAGATAACCATAAATTTACTGCCACACTATATTGCAGATTTGAGTAAATTATAAAATAACACCACAGTACCAACTACAACACAACACATGTCAAAACACTGCAAAGAAGCGCAGGGTTTTAAAGCTGCCAATGTGAACCTAGTGAATTTATAACTCCGTTAACGCAGGTAGGCTACAGCCTTTGACCTGACTTAGAAGGTCAAATAAGAGGTGCATGCAATCGAATTAGGTGTCAATGGAAAGCTGAATAGCTGCTCTAGCCAGCCATTAGGGTTAAGTAGTGAAAAGCAGCGCGATTGCTGATCTATAAGAGAAAAAGCTTGAGTTTTGACGTTTTTTCGCAAAAATTCATTTTTTATATTTGGATTCGCGACCCCTAGAACATGTTGGATTTCATTATTTCTGGCACCAATGAATTCAGGAGTAACAAAAAAATGGGAAAAAACACCCCCACCCACAATTTTAAAAAAGTGTGAAAAAATGACCAACCCTATTCTACATCTTCAGGTACATTAACACCTAGGGTTGATGGTTTGAGGTCACTGCGACACTGTCGCAGTGGTGTAGTGTCGCAGTGCGACAGTACAGAACTACACCACCACCTCTCCTGTCCTTTCTAAGATGGTAAAATAACTCATAGTTTTCTATGGCACAGATCTCAGGAACAATTTGCCAGGCCTCGGTAATCGCCACAATACCTGCACCAACTGACTTCACTGTGACACTGACCTTTAAAGTGCTCCTGCAAAAGGTCGAGCACATCTGTCATTGAAGACGTAGAATCGGGAGGCACTTGCAACGTGTGTTTCAAAACTCTCTGGGTCCCCAGCGACAAACACATCCGCAGTTGGATGAGCTGTTTGTTTGGAGGAATGCTATCAAGGTCCACCATCGTGGAGTAATCTGTCCACCGCCGCCTCCACTCTCGAAAAGGCTGAAACGTGACGTCTGGTGAGAGGGCGGGTGGGGGTTGAACAGATGCCTTGGGAGCTGTTGGAGTAGCAAGAGTGCCTGGAGGAAGCTGGTGTGGTGGAAGAGGAAGGGTACTGGCGCCTTGGTGCGCACTACCTGCGAGTGAGTGAGGGTGGGTTAGCACCAGGGTCGCCAATATCGCATCAAAGCGCGCCTTTTCCTCCTCTCTTCGTATCTCCTCCCTCTGAAGTTCCATCTCTCTGCGTCTCTCGTCCCTGTCGTCCATCCACCTCAGAATTGTGGCAATGTCCGTCGCTGGAGGTGGAGGATGAGAGGGAGCTTCTGCGCCCGGTAGAGGGGAAGGTGGGGAGTCGTGTCTCCCATCTTGACGTTGTCCCTTCTTACCACCCATCTTAGTATGCTTTAACTGCGCTGTTTAGTATATAAAGTGGCGCCTCATCAGCGCGAACCACATGTATATGACGTAAAAAGTGCAGAAATAATGCATAGATTCCACTGTTCTGTCCGTAAGTGCATGCGTGCGTGTGTGTGTTTGTGTGTGTCTGAGAGAGCAGATCGTGATGGCCTTAATGCCGGCGGCTAAAGCCGCCGCGGAGGTAAGACGTTAGTGTCTCCGCGGATGTCACACGAGGAGGGTATACGCCTGCGTGCTCCGTGGGTACCACAAAAAACAGGCCAATGCTCAACTCTCAGCTCTGGACACACTAATACACTGACACTAACACTGCCACCGTCACTAAAACGCACTGTGACTGCGCAACACTGCACATCGCGGCGAATCACAACGCAACACAACACACTAAGAGTCGATGCGCACATCGCCGGCAGTCGCCATTTTTTTTGCACTTGTAAGTCAACAAATCCTACTCACTGAGCCATGAAGGTTCCAAGTGTTCCCTGAAGAAGGCAGTGATGGGTAGGAAAACACTGGGTAACACTGATGTTCATTTATTAACTGATAAAAGAAATACAAGTAGTGACTAGCGTGTGCCTTGCACGACCCACGGAGCCAAACTGAGGCTGCATTGCCATATGGCAGCCTCGGGGCAATGTGCCACATAACACGTGCAGTGTTGCCACGTAATTACATATATAAATGCTACTCGGCAGAGTAGCTTATATACAAGGTTGCTACTTGGCACAGTAGCTTAGGTACATAACCTACAGGCTCTACTGAACCGTCTGTGTAATACACTGTACTTTTGTGTGGTGTTAGAGCCTTCATGTTTCTCTCTGCTACCTGTCGGAGCTCTTGTGGGTTACAGTCAGCCTTTCTTGTCCCAGTTTGTAGAATGTTAAAGACTGATGGCGGGGACTCCCACGGTGCTGAGGTGCTGTAGTCTGGACTCATTGTATCAGGTCCCTTGCTGAGGATTGTGTCTTTCACTTCCAGTCGATTTACAGCTTCAGCTGCGCACAATAGCCATGTTTTCTTGTTAAAGACATCTCTGTTAATGCTCGTAAGAGTCCATTCTTGATGTCACTTTCCTGAGCTTTGGTAATCAGTTTTGTTGCAAAGCACGCTGTTAATCGTTCCGTCCTGGTTTGGAGAGATGTGAGACCTGTCTCCATGTGTAAGTTTTCAATTTTTGTCCACATAGGTGCCTTGACAGTGACTCTCACAGCGTTATTCTAGGCAACCTCCAATTTCTCACACTGCCACTCAGACAGTGTGTTAAGAGCCGGTGTCGCACAGTCTGTTAATGATCGAATGGCTGTTATAATCATGGTCGTGGTTGTTATAATCATGGTCCTGGTTGTTATAATCATGGTTGTGGTTGTTATAATCATAGTCCTGGTTGTTATAATCATGGTCGTGGTTGTTATAATCATAGTCGTGGTTGTTATGATCATTTTAGTCGTTGTTATAATCATAGACGTGATTGTTATAATCATGGTCGTGGTTATTATAATCATGGGCGTGGTTGTTATATTCGTGGGCATCGTTGTTATAATCACGGTCGTGGTTGTTATAATCATGGTCGTGGTTGTTAGAATCATGGTCGTGGTTGTTATAATCATGGTAGTGGTTGTTATAATCATAGACGTGATTGTTATAATCATGGTCGTGGTTATTATAATCATGGTCGTGGTTGCTATAATCATGGTCGTGGTTGGTATAATTATGGTCGTGGTTGTTATGATCATAGTCGTGGTTGCTATATTCGTGAGCATGGTTGTTATAATCACGGTCGTGGTTGTTATAATCATGGTCGTGGTTGTTATAATCACGGTCGTGGTTGTTATAATCATGGTCGTGGTTGTTATAATCATGGTCGTGGTTGTTATAATCATATATCATGGTCGTGCTATAATCATGGTCGTGGTTGGTATAATCGGGTCGTGGTTGTTATGATCATAGTCGTGGTTGTTATATTCGTGAGCATGGTTGTTATAATCACGGTCGTGGGTTGTTATAATCATGGTGGTTGTTATAATCATGGTTGCGTGGTTGTTATAATCATGGTCGGGTTGTTATAATCATGGTCGTGGTTGTTATAATCATGGTCGTGGTTGTTATAATCACGGTCGTGGTTATTATAATCATGGTCGTGGATGTCATAATCATGGTCGTGGTTATGATTATAGTCGTGGTTGTTGTAATAATGGTCGTGGTAAGTATAATCATGGTCATAGGTGTTATAATCATGGTCCTGGTTGTAATAGTCATGGTAGTGGTTGTTATAATCATGGTCGTTGTTGTTATAATCATGATCGTGGTTGTTATAATCATGGTCGTGGTTGTTATAATCATGGTCCTGGTTGTTATAATCATGGTCGTGGTTGTTATAATCATGATCGTGGTTGTTATAATCATAGTCGTGGTTGTTTTAATCATGGTCGTGGTTGTTATAGTCATGGTCGTGGTTGTTATACTCATGGTCGTGGTTGTTAGAGTCATGGTCGTGGTTGTTATAATCATGGTCGTGGTTGTTATAATCAAGGTCGTGGTTGTTATAGTCATGGTCGGGTTGTTATAATCATGGTCGGTTGTTATCTGTGGGCATCGTTGTTATAATCACAGTCGTGGTTACATAATCACGTGTTATAATCATGGTCGGTTATTATAATCATGGTCGTGGTTGCTATAATCATGGTCGTGGTTGGTATAATTATGGGCGTGGTTGTTATGATCATAGTCGTGGTTGTTATATTCGTGAGCATGGTTGTTATAATCACGGACGTGGTTGTTATAATCATGGTCGTGGTTGTTATAATCACGGTCGTGGTTGTTATAATCATGGTCGTGGTTGTTATAATCATGGTCGTGGTTGTTATAATCATGGTCGTGGTTGTTATAATCACGATCGTGGTTGCTATAATCATGGTCATGGTTGGTATAATTATGGTCGTGGTTGGTATAATCATGGTCGTGGTTGTTATATTCGTGGGCATCGTTGTTATAATCACGGTCGTGGTTGTTATAATCACGGTCGTGGTTGTTATAATCATGGTCGTGGTTGCTATAATCATGGTCGTGGTTGGTATAATTATGGTCGTGGTTGTTATAATCATGGTCGTGGTTGTTATAATCATGGTCGTGGTTGTTATAATCATGGTCGTGGTTGTTATAATCATGGTCGTGGTTGTTATAATCATGGTTGTGGTTATGATCATAGTCGTGGTTGTTATAATTATTATATCTGGTAGGACTAAGGCAAAATATCTGGCAGCCCAGAGACATTATATCTGACTTAAGGAATAAATCACCACTCATCCGACTTTGGTTAGTGCCACAGGATCATTAGTTGATGGGGAGGTCCCCACGTCCTGCCAAAGTCTGCATCATTTCAATTCTCACAATCTGAATCTCCAATGCAAATCTGCTGTTTTTCATTGAGCACTAACAAAGGAGAATAACTTTGACTCCTTCTAGATACTGAAAAAGATAGCATGTCCTCTAGGTGCATCACAGTGTCCTATGATGGCTCCGTGACGCCACAATTGTTCTTCCTATAAAATTAGATACTTCACATTACACCTCCAGAGTGTGTGGTGACACATGAAGCGAAGTACTACGATCAGGGATCTATACTCGAGTTGTGCTTGTGAAAGCCCAAAAATTTATTACACTAGCTGGTACCCCTTCAGGTTCTCACCTGCCTAAAAATTCTGAGTGAAAATAAAACTGATGGATTAATGTTGTGTACTTTTCCACAGTCTTGACACAAGCCCCTACGAGCGTCACACTCTACTGTCTACTCTGGTATACGGCTTCTATATGATGTTCAGCTCCGTTGGAGTTGATCAAGTCACTTACCAAAGACTTGCATCCGTGAGGACACTTCAGATATCACAAAGGTAATATATATATATATATATATATATATATATATATATATATATATATATATATATATATATATATATATATATATATATATATATATATATATATGCAAGTAAATCACTGTAGGTGCGCTTGATCTAGATACATACTGATAACCACAAGGAAAGAAGAAAACACGAAGTTCCCAAGCGCTTTCGTGTAATTCACATCTTCAGGGGTGAGTACAGACTACAGAGAGAAATACGAATCAAGGTGTATATATACAGAGGAGGGTGAGACCAGGTCCACAATGGTCAGGTATTAGGTAATGACCCTACTAATCTTTAAATAGCACACAACGGTTGGTGGTCAGGTCAGATGGTCAGGTGACCCGGCCTTCTCACCTGGTTACAAATCTTCTTAATTACAAAATTGTCCAGCTTGTACATGCCGTTACTCAAATTCATGTTGAATGTTTCGGTATGTTTAATAAGACTAGATTCTATGATGTTCCTACTATCAATTGAATTACATGGTAATATTGAGGAGGCATTATCCCAGTCAATGCAATGCTTGTTATCCCTAAAATGAACAAACAGAGCATTGGATTCCTGGCCTGTCCTAACACTGTATTTGTGTTGTTTAATTCTAGTTGCAAGATCTTTACCTGTCTGGCCTAAGTAAAACATATTACATTCCTTGCAAGGAACTTTATAAATGCAGCCACTTGTATTAAGAACATAAGAACATAAGAATGGAGGAAACTGCAGCGGGCCTATTGGCCCATACTGGGCAGTCCCGTTTACACCCAACCCCTATTGCTCATATGAGCATCCAACCTATGTTTGAAGCTATTCAGCGTATTCGAGTTAATGATGATATTTGGTAACTTGTTCTATTCATCCACTACTCTGTTTCCAAACCAGTGTTTACCTATTTCACCCCTAAATCTAAATTTGTCTAATTTAAAACCATTGTTACGAGTTCGCTCCTGGTTGGATAATTTGAGTACCTTTGTAATGTCCCCTTTGTTTAGCCCTGCCTTCCACTTATACACCTCAATCAGGTCGCCCCTCGCTCTACGTCTCTCAAGGGAGTGCAAATTAAGATGCTTTAACCTGTCTCTATACTCAAGGTTCCTAATGCCCGGGATTAGTCTTGTCATTCTCCTCTGAATTCTTTCCAAGGATTCTATATCCATTCTGTAATAAGGTGACCAGAACTGAACTGCGTAATCCAGGTGTGGTCTCACAAGAGCAAGCTACAGTTTTAGGATGACCTCGCTAGTCTTGTAACTAACACTCCTTTGTATGAACCCAAGTACTTTATTAGCCGTGTTACGAGCAAAAACACATTGTTTACTTGGCTTAAGGTTCCTACTTATCATTACTCCTAAATCTCTCTCGCAGTCGGATTTCTCTATGGCATCGTTGTTCATCTGTTATCTGGTTTCCCTGTTTACATCTCCTATACTGAGTACTTTACATTTGTCGACGTTGAATTTCATCTGCCATTTTTCAGACCATTCGAAAAATTTGTTTAGATCTTCATGTAGTTTTGCCGAGTCCTCGTCAGATTTGATAACACGTCCTATTTTAGTGTCATCAGCAAATTTACTTATGTTGCTGTCTATGCCGATATCTATATCGTTTATGTATATGATAAATAATAATGGTCCAAGTACTGAGCCTTGGGGAACTCCACTTGTGACGTTGCTCCAATGGGACTTAGTGCCGTTAATGCTCACTCGCTGTTTCCTGTCCTGTAACCACGCCCTAATCCATTTAAGGATGTCACGTTTGATGCCATGAGCTTCTACCTTTCTAATTAGTCTTTCGTGGGGGACTCTGTCGAAGGCTTTGCTAAAGTCGAGATATACCACATCATAATTGTGCCCCCCGTCCACCGATTCGAAAACTGATGAAAAGAATGTTAATAGATTAGTTAGGCAAGAACGTCCGCTTGTGAAGCCATGCTGGGAATCATTGATCAATCGGTGCTTCTCCAGGTGATTTCGAATAGAGTTTGAAATGATTGCTTCCAGTAATTTGCCTACTATTGATGTTAGATTGATTGGGCGGTAGTTAGAGGATAGTGATCTATCCCCCTTCTTGAAAATCGGTATTACATTCGCTATCCTCCAGGATTCTGGTACTACACCTGTTTTTAAGGACATGTTAAACAACTTTGCTAAGGGCATACTAAGCTCTTCCTTACATTCCTTTAATACTCTGTTGTTGGGGGAATTCTTGATTAACATTTGTTTAACAGTGCATGTGTTTTTAAATGCCACATTGACGTTTCAGGTTTTTAGTTGTAAAGGAATTTGAGAGAAATTTTTGTGAAATAGGAATACTAAGATATTCTTATGGCCATGGGTGAGCTTGGGATCGGTTCTATAGAAAGATTTCTTAGTAATGTTAAGGCATTCGTCTATGAAAGATCTAGGGGACTTAAGTTTCAAGCCAATATTATAGATATATTTACATTCCTCGTCAATGAATTCCGGGCTGCAAATTCTCAAAGCACGTAAAAACATTGTTGAAAATACTGACTGTTTGACTCTATTATGGTGGGCAGAATAATAATGAATGTATGAACACACATTAGTAGGTTTCCTATAAATAATGAACTTAAACGTGTTACCTATTCTGTGGATCAGACAGTCTAGGAAAGGCAATTTACAGTCATGCTCTAATTCCACAGTGAATTTGATCGAGGGGGCTAAGTTGTTAAGTTGTGGCAGGAAAGCTTCTAGGTCCTCATTACATGGCCAGAGACATAACACATCATCTACATATCTAAACCAGACTGATGAAGGTGGTAAAATATTACTTAATAGTTTATCTTAAGAACATAAGAACATAAGAAAATAAAGAGTCTGCAATAGGCCGGTTGGCCTGTGCATGGCAGCTCCTGTCGAGAGTTACTACCACTCTCTATCATCCATGAATCTATCTAGCCTCCTTTTGAAACTTTCCAGAGTTCCTGCACTTACTACAAAGCTGCTAAGCTTGTTTCACTCGTCCACCACCCTATTTGTGAACCAGTTTCTTCCTATCTCCCTCCTAAACCTAAACTTATCCAACTTGAATCTGTTGCTCCGAGTCCTATCCTGCTCGGATATTATAAGAACTTTATCCCTATCCCCTTTATTGATTCCTTTCACCCACTTAAATACTTCTATCATATCTCCCCGCACTCTTCGTCTTTCTAGGGAATGCAAGTTAAGTTTCTTTAACCTATCCTCTTATGGAAGGTTTCTAAGTCCCGGAATCATTTTTGTCATTCTTCGCTGCACCGACGCTAGTGAATTTATATCCATTCTACAACAAGGGCACCAGAACTGAACCGCATAATCGAGGTGCGGCCTGACTAGCGCAAGATATAGTTGCAATAAGACCTCTGCACTCTTGTTACTGACACTTTTAGATATAAAACCCAATACTCTGTTTGCCTTATTTCGAACATTAACGCACTGTTTTCTAGGCCGTAGGTCCGGGCTTACAAGTACCCCTAGGTCTCTTTCACAAGTCGACTTCTCTAGGTTGATGTTGTTAAGGCTGTATACATTATCAGTATTTGTTCTTCTAATATTAAGTACACTGCACTTGCTGGTGTTGAATTTCATTTGTCATTTTTCAGACCACCCCTGCAGTTTATTTAGATGCTCCTGTAATGCATTTGCATCCTGCCCTGAATTAATCTGCCGCCCTATTTTGGTGTCATCCGCAAACTTGCTTATGTCACTGCTGATCCCAGTATCAAAGAATTCCACATATAGGTTGCTTAATACAGGTGAGAGTGGATTACCCATATGGATCCTCGTGTTTCGAAGCCGGATATGGTAAAACGTTACTCTGACCACCTATATGATAAAGGTAGTCCCCATTAGAGGTTCACGGCGCCTTAAGCTCGTTGAACAGGCTTTGTGTGAAATATAACAAAGTCTAGGACTGCTTTTAGTATCCTGGTGGTCCAGTGGTTAGCATTCCCCGGTCACAGTGAACACTGCTGGACCCGGAGCTGCGAAGACCTGCCTCTTTTGCTGCATGTTTGAGCAGTCTGCAACTTTGTTGTGATAGGACACTCAATCCTAGTGATTGTACTTACTCAACATAGTGACGGTGTAATTACCATCACAGATTGTACGGAAAATTCCAACTTCTGGAAAACAAATATTTGGGCTCCCCAAATTTTGACTACTACTCGTGCGTCTACGTCCTGGATTGGCCAATCAGTGGTGCCCCACGGTGGCGTGATACATGCACGTTTACTGCGGTGCTCTGATTGGCTAACCGAACGTGGCGTGGTAGGTAGGCTGTTTCTACTCTCTAAGTCCTCTTCTTTCCTTTTTTCATCCCCCTCATGCACTCCGTTCTTTGAACGGGAGGCGGGACTTAGCGATACGGTCGATCCGGCAAGGGAACCTGTGATAGTGCAGGGCACCCCTTGTCCGGGGGTCACCGGTAGGTGGCAACTTTCTTAGACATAACTATAGTCACAGGTAACCTGGGTGCAGAACCCTACGAGCCCGACCCCCGTCCAAGAGGGGGGGGCGGGGTCACTGCTCCCAGGCAGGAGCCCTGTGTTATAGGTAGGATTAGATGTAATCAAGAAGATGACAACAAGCATTAGAATAAAACATAGAGATAAGGGACACTCTATTGGAAGGGGAAAAGTGGCAGAAATCACTTACAACAAATTGCAAGTCCCACTAACAAGAATATTCAGCACCAATGAAGGTTTTAAAGTAATCTGTAAAGATGACTTTGATTCAGATAAAATCCTTTCAAAAGAAGCCAGAGATATATTTTACAATGAAGGCCTTGTTGTTGTCATGCCACCAGAACAAAAAGCAAAAAGATCAGTTTTCGTTCGTCAAGTCGACCAAGAGATCGGGAGGAAGACATCTGAAGACCTGAAAGATGAACTGGAACGCCAAAACAGGTGGATGAAGATTGAAGAAGTCATTAAGATAAAAGACTATACTCATGTTTTTAAGATTACTTTTGAAGAAGTGTCAATGGCTGAGAAAGTTTTACAACAGGGCTTTCTAATATTCAACATGTCAGTCACACCACATCAAATAAAGAAGGAGACATTCATCAGTCTGCAAACTTGCTTCTCCTGCTACAAATATGAAGAACACACAACGAGAGACTGTCCGGAAAAAGAAAAAAAAGTACTGCTCAGATTGTGCAGGCGACGACCATACCTACACTGAATGTAAGAATACACATGTTGGCTGTCTCAACTGTAAGAGAAACGGGAATGTATACATAGGACACAGGACGTTAGCAATGGCATGCCCAATAAAAAAAACACATGATAAAGTACAAGGAACAAGAAACAAGGAAAAAGGAACAAGACAAGAAGGATACGACATACGTCGAAATAGCCAAGAGAGCGGTCCAAGAGGCTCATAGACCAGAATCCACCATATTAAACTTAAGTGAGCCAATACATGATAAGGTAATGATTAGTATGATCCACGCACATTTGCACAATATCATTGCACCCGGATCATACAATGAGGAATTAAGGAAAATGTTTAAATTGAATAGCCTACCAGAGATGATATTTCCAGAGAATCCACAATCCGAAAAACTATTTCAGGCAACATACGCAAGCGAACTGAGAGAAAGACTACAGCTAGACAAACAAAGGTTTGAGCAAGGAGCAACAGCTGATACACAAGGAACACAAGCGACTGATAGAGATCCCAGACAAATGACTAGAAGTGACAAAGAGAAGATAGAAATAACAAAAGGACAGACTATAAGACAAAGGAGTAGGAGGAGAGAAGATAAGATGGAAACTGAACACAATATACAACCTGAATCTGCTGAAGATATTGGATTAAAAGTTATCACTACAACAAAACATGGAATCCCAACATCGAGACCAACAGGAGGGACAATAGTAAAAAACTGTGAAGGAGGGATATACAAGTGGACATATCAAGAAAAATCCCGAAGTGAAGATTATGTCTGCTCACTAATTACTACGGACAAACTAAAGATTACGACCAATGACTTTAAAATAGTAGACCGGTCAGAGTTTAGAAGAGTCAGAAGCGGGAAACAGGATGATAGGTCTCCACTTCAACAGTTACAATCCAAGTATAAGAAATAATGGACAATAGACAAACAGTAAGAACTTTAAGAATAATACAACACAAAGTGAGAAACTGCAAGACCGAGAGAATTAACCTAAGTAATATATATCAAGAAATTGACCCTGACATTATACTAATAAACAGTCACGGTGAGACAGAAAACAACAACATAAAACTCTTTAACTATTATGTAAACCAAAGAAATAAATCGGGCGAGAAAAATGACGGAGTAGCTATAGCGGTTAAAAGAAACTTAAAATTTAAACTAATCGATGACTTCCAGGATGAATTTCTAGCAATAAAAATAAATACAACTCAAGGAGACGTAATTATTGCTACTACTTATCTGCCACCGAGACGACCCTACTTACCTATAGAAGACCTATTAAAATTGGCTAACAATAGTCATCCGATGTACATCTTAGGAGACTTTAACGCCAGACATAGGATCTTTGACAATACAAATAATAACGTCGTGGGAAACGCCCTTAATCAATTAATAAATTTAGGGAAAATCAACCATCTGGGTCCTAACTTTCCAACCTGGAGAAATCACAATACACAATCGACACCTGACAAAATTTTTACCAACAACAAAGCCTTTTTCAATTACCATATAATACAGGGACCTCTTACAGGCAGTGACCATCTGCCAATTATACTAACACTGTCAACAAGCCCCATACAGATACCAATAAAAAAGAGACTGAAAATGAGTAAAACAGACTGGGACAGCTTCAAAGACGACTTAGGTAATCACCACTCGATTAACCTACAAGGGAAAACAACAGAAGATATAGACTCAGAAATGGACAGACTGCACTCAGCAATAAAAACATCTATAACCAAACACACTCCTACTTCACACTTTAGAACATTACCCAACAACAGACTATCAGAAGAAGTTAAATTAATCCAGACCTATTACAATGAAATAAACAGGTATATGGAAAGGCACGGCAGTAACAGATGGCTATATACGACACAGATAGCACTACATGACATGACTAAAGACACAAAAACATTTTGGACTTCCATAAACAAGATGATGGGGCACAACAAGCAAAAAACACCATACATTAAAGACCAAAATGGAACAAAATTGTACGAGGAAAATGAACAAGAGTCAGCATTCAAAAGGGAATGGGTAAAAGTTTTTAAAATATCAGATGAGGAAAATGAAGATTTTGATAGTGAACACGAAGAAAGGATAGAAGAAGAAATGGGAAGACATATACATAGAATCACCCCAAGGCAATATATAGACTATAACTTATTACCTAATAATCAAATAATAACCATGGGAGAAATGATGCACTGTCTGAGGAAGTTTAAGGAAAAAGCCCCTGGGCTCACAGGTATTACACGAAATATGATCATGAATCTACCTGAAAACATTTTAAATACACTATTAAACATTTATAACGCATGCTTAATAACTGGTTACTTTCCAGACAAACTAAAATATGCTAAAATGATATTTATTCCGAAGGAGGGTAAGGACAATAAGGAAATATTAAACTACAGGCCAATATCTTTATTAGAAATTACTGGGAAACTATTGGAAAAAATTTTAAATACAAGACTTATAGCCTTTTTAACACAACATGGGAAAACTAACAACAGACAACATGGATTTATGCCCAATAGAAATACCCTAACTGCAATAGCTATAATAACGGAAATAATTGCAATAGAAAAAAGCAAGGGTAACCAGATCAATATAATTTTAAGGGATGTTTCTAAGGCCTTTGATAAGGTTTGGCATTTAGGCTTAAAATATAAAATATTAAAACTGGGACTTAATGAATACTTTCTAAGAATATTGTGTAACTATTTAGATGGTAGGAGAGCACAAATTCAAATTGGAAACTTTTTGGGAACTATGTTTAATCTTGAGAGTGGAGTACCTCAAGGAGGATGCCTTTCTCCAACACTATATACAATTTATACTTCAGACACACCTCAACCTACCCCCTTTAGCGAATATGTAATGTTTGCTGATGATATTACTCAAATAGTATCATACCCAGGAAAATCAACCCAATTTATGGCACTCTACACGGTAAGAGCGATAAAAAACATAAATGATTTTGAGAAAAAATGGAAAATCAGGACAAATAAGAACAAATTCAAGATAATACCAATAGCCAAGATTAAAACAAGTCCAGTAATAGTCGACCAGGAACTATACCCATACGACACTGAAGGCAGGATGCTTGGATTAAAACTAACAAAAAGAGGATATATAACATACTTAAAAGATAAAGAACGACAGGCAAGAATAAGATTATCAAAAATAAAACGCTTTAAGAACCTTAGCATTAATAACAAGAGAAAGATATATATTGCCCTTGTCAAATCAATTATGGACTACCCATCCATCCCATTGAACACCCTTAGTAAAACGTGCATTAAAAGGTTACAAACAGTACAAAATATAGCCCTTAGATTTATATATAACATAAAATATACAGACCACATCAATAATGAACAGCTACACAAGAGAGCAAATCTCTTAGCAATCAATGTAGATATACACAACAAAGCTGTAAATATTTGGAAAAAAGTGACTGAACTTAACACAGAAACATATCAAAACTGGATAAATAATATAGACAACGAAGAATTCCAAGAACACAGTTGGTTTAAATCAGCCAGGAAGAAAGTAATTGAACCATCTCCTGCCCCAATATACATATAAAACATTAATAGAGAGAATAAAAGATGAGAGTGACCTACCAGCTCCACTAAGAACCTGGCAGGCCTCTCCATACAGTGTACCTTTAGACTAACATAACTAATATTTAACATTTAACATTTAACATTGAACTAACATCTTAGCAAAAAAAAAAAATGTGACTACCCTCCCAGCTACACAAGGACCTGGGCGGGCTCACTAACTCCGAAAAAAAAAAATAATAATAATAATAATAATGTGATTACCCTCCCAGCTACATCAGCTAGGAAGAAGTAATTGAACCACCTCCTGCCCCAATATACACATTTACACATAAAACATTAATAGAGGAATAAAGATGAGAGTGACCTACCAGCTCCACTAAGAACCTGGCAGGCCTCTCCATACAGTGTACCTTTAGACTAACACAACTAACACTTAACTAACACCTCAAAAAAAAAAATATAAAAATGTGACTACCCTCCCAGTTACACAAGGACCTGGGCGGGCTCACTAACTCCAACAATAATAAAAATAATAATAATAAGCAGCATTATATAAATAAACCAATATTAATACAAAGGTCTGACGACCCAAGGGAGCAGAACAAAGATAAAACACCAATAAGAAAGATGAAGCGATCTGGTTGAGCCCAGATTCTTTCTACTTCTGCTGTATTTCAGTTTCACCACTTTTCCCCTCAACCCCTAATAATCTTCTTTCACCTCTTAACTAAAGACTTCGTACTCGTACCGGTCACAGTCATGGGCTTGTGGGCCGGGGGTTCGAATCCTGGCGGGTTGAGGTGATGATTGTGTATATATATATATATATATATATATATATATATATATATATATTATATATATATATATATATATATATATATATATATATATATATATATATATATATATATATATATATATATATATATATATATATATATATATATATATATATATATATGTAACTGGTCGGAATTTATTGGACTTTAAATTTCTCATTTGACTTGGGGTTTATTAAAGATTATTAGATGGTTATTGCAGTGGAAGCGCCCCTTAGTGAGAAATCCCGAACCAGCACAAGAACACTTAAATTAACTAAACAAAATGAATTGTCCGTGACCTGTGGAAGGATAGCGTCTGTGACTGGGATGAATGAGACACACTGTAAAATCTACACTTATACTCCCTCCAACACTACAGACACGATCAAATAATGGTACACCAATATGCGCACCTCTTAACCTGAACTTAAAATAATACTCTGGGGAATAAAAGTTATGCATGATGTTGAAATTATTAGAAACTCAGGCAATGCCTCATTAGAGGATAATAAGTTTAAAGTATTAAGAAATGTTGCTTGCACACATGAACCAGGCCTTGAGGGCTTTCAACAAAATATCAATCACCGAGAAAATGGTATTAAAAAAATAAGAAATTAATAACTCTACAATGAATAGGCCTTAAGGGCACTCACCAAAATTATATCCAGCACTGAGAAAATGGTATAAAAATCAGAACTTATTAACTCCACCCGGAATAGGCCTTCAGGGCGCTCAACAAAATTATATTACCCCAACAGATACACACCTCCTAACCTAACTTAAACACTACTCTGGGGAACAAAGGTTATACCCGAGATTGAGATTATAAAGAAATATTAAATGCACACAGCATACATAAGTAACTGAAAAATAGTATTAATTACACACAAAAATATTGTCACTATTATTAAAAAGTTACTGAGTCCACCAATACCCGTGAACCATGCTGCCTAACCTAACACACACACAGATTCCACCTGCACTCCGTAGTCGCTTAAGGCACAACCAACAGGCACCCGTAGTTTAAGGCCCAAATCAGCCTTTCTCCACCTTGGAAAGTGTACCTCTAAACTCCACTGACTCTTGGCCCCAGTGTGCGACCCTGTATCACTCAGCTGGCTTCACTTTACTCCCAGTACATCCATGAAGCGGAAGGGAGTGAGCCAATCAGACCTTGTACAGTTGAGAGAAGCTTTAGCTTCCCGTTAGCAAAAAGGTTTCACTAAGCTGCTTGAGATATGTGGTATTGTGAGCCGAGGTAGAGGAGAGCTGATGACCCCAACGCTCGTCCCGTCGTCAGCTGGGCACCCAGACGGCTAGATTCACTCAAGAGATCCTTTGATACCCCGCTAAACAGTGACAGGCCTACACTGATCGGTCCAATGGCGACAATCGCAAATCCTCAATCATCAACGGCAGTCTCAAACGGCAGTCAATCTCTCGCAGTCATCATTCTTGCAGTCAAGTGGGTTCTGACGGAAACCCTGAAATTAACTCACTGTTAGCTCTTGATAACTCTATCACTGCCCTATCTAACCCCTATTTGAGATCGAATGAGACTTACTTGGTATACTGCAATAGCGCAACACAGGTGACTAGGCCACGTGACTATTTCTGTGGACGGACGCGTGAGTGAGGACTAGCGAGCCTTGTGTCCTCTCAAGGCGTTAGCTTAGGCCTAGTGACATATTTTCTACCTAACTAATAACTTTCTTGGGACACCCGTAACATTCTTCAGACTGGTAAACGATCTATAATAATTTCAAATTCAATAATAGTCCCTTAACTTCATGAATCGCATCATTATTAATTCGGAAAACTACATTCAATATCGTATAGGCCTAGTTCCACAAATTCTCGCATGTAGCGGGAGCGCGGTCTTCCCTCAGACGACCTTGAACTCAGCATCTCCAATGGCGCGACGTTTGATATTACACAAAAGTTTCTGAATATTACATATATATATATATATATATATATATATATATATATATATATATATATATATATATATATATATATATATATATATATATATATATATATATATATATATATATATATATATATATATATATATATATATATATATATATCATGTAGATCCACAATGAAAACGTGGATAAGATAAATCTTGATAAAATCACACGGGAAAAGGGAAACAACGGAGCACCTTAGCTTTCGTCTTTATTCAAGACATCTTCAGACATCTTCAGAAGATGTCTGAAGATGTCTTGAATAAAGACGAAAGCTAAGGTGCTCCGTTGTTTCCCTTTTCTCTTGTGATTTTATCAAGATATATATATATATATATATATATATATATATATATATATATATATATATATATATATATATATATATATATATATATATATATATATATATATATATATATATATATATATATATATATATATATATATATATATATATATATATATATATATATATATATATATATATATATATATATATATATATATATATATATATATATATATATGAATATATATATATATATATATATATATATATATGAATATATATATATACATATATATAATCAACGACCATCAGCTCGTTGAACAGGCTTTGTGTGAAATATAACAGAGTCTAGAACTGCTTTTAGTGTCCTTGTGGCCTAGCCGGTAAGCGTTCCCTAGTCACACCCAGTAGGTCGAGGGTTCGATTCCTTGCTGGTGAGGTCGTTGATTATATGTTCAAAGTCCGCGTGTTATATGGACTAAAAATGAAGTATACATATATATATATATATATATACATATATATATGTATATATAAAATCAACACCTCAACCCGCCAGGATTCGAACCCACGGCCCACGAGCCCATGACTGTCACCGGGGAACGCTAACCCCTGGACCACCAGGATACTAAAAGCAGTCCTAGACTCTGTTATATTTCACACAAAGCCTGTTCAACAAGCTTATGGCGCCGTGTGGTGGTTACAAGTGTTCCCTGAAGAATGCAGTGATGGGTAGGGAAACACCGTGTAACACTGAAGTCCGTTTATTATGGATGAGAGAAATACAAGTGGTGACTCGCGTGTGCCATGCACGGCTCACACAGTTAGACTGAGGGTGCCTTGCCATATGGCAGCCTCGGGGCAATGTTGCCACATAAAGAGTGCAGTGTTGCCACGTAATTATATATATAAATGCTACTCGGCACAGTAGCTTATTTACAAGGTTGCTACTCGGCACAGTAGCTTAGATGCATAACCTACACCGTGAACCTCTAATGGGGACTACCCGTATCACGTACGTGGTCAGAGTAACGTTTTACCAAATCCAGCTTCGAAACACGAGGATCCATATATATTTCATTAGCCCAATAAACACGCAGACTTCTACATACAATCAACACCTCAACCCGCCAGGATTCGAACCCACGGCCCACGAGCCCATGACTGTGACCGGGGAACGCTAACCGCTGGACCACCAGGATTTGGTAAAACGTTACTCCGACCACCTACGTGATACGGGTAGTCCCCCATTAGAGGTTCACTGCGCCATAAGCTCGTTGAACAGGCTTTGTGTGATATATAACAGAGTCTTGGACTGCTTTTAGTATCCAGGATGGTGAGATTTTCCAACATAGGACTTCAAACAAATCTAACGAAGCCCGTGTTGAAGTCAGTGCTCGAGGATTCTGGACGCAGGGACAGCGAGCTTTCTTCGACATCAGGATTTTTTATCCCATGGCCGCATGTCACTGTAACCTAGCGCTCGATGCTGCACACAGGAGGAACGAGAACGACAAGATAAGGACATATGGGAGAGAATTCAAAACGTTGATCAAGGCAGCTTCATCCTCTAGTGTTCACAAACTCTGGTGGGATGGGACCAACTGCAAGATGTTTCTACGCCAGACTCGCGGAGGTGATCTCAGAACAGAAGCAGCAGCCCAGAAGTTATGTTACAGCCTGGATGAGATGTCGACTGTCTTTCTCTCTTCTTCGGTCGGCTTTGCTCTGCTTCAGGGGAACGAGAGCTTCTGCCCCAATGCCGACAACTGGTGCTAATATTGACTATGAGGCAACAGTCACTGAATGCCGCATAGATCTGCAGCTCAACTAATTCAACACAGATAGGATAACTACTTATGTATTAGGATATTTATTATTAAGGTAATAAAATAGCGACGAAGGTGTGACTATTGGGGGAGGCTGGAGGCCATGTTAACTTAAAATAAAAAAGTAGTAGTAGAGAAGGGGGAGGGAGGGACAAGCGAGTCACGATCCATTACTCGCCATCAAGCCTCTGAAGTGTTATTGGTGGGGATATACTCAGTTTGTGGGAGCGAGAATTTCACAGTGTGTCGATGAACGTTGGATGTCACCTTGAGCATCATCGC
Source organism: Homarus americanus (assembly GCF_018991925.1). Lineage (NCBI taxonomy): Eukaryota > Metazoa > Arthropoda > Malacostraca > Decapoda > Nephropidae > Homarus > Homarus americanus. The sequence goes on along the minus strand of NW_024746541.1, from coordinate 1,646,552 downwards.
CGACGGCTCTTCTCATTCCTTACGACATTAAACGCAAATATTGCTCGTGTTCACCGGCGATCTTCAAGTAAGCCTGTGAGTGTTTGAATGGTGGGTGGCTGGAGTTGCCAAGTGTCAGTGCCAGTGTGTCGATAGGCCTACCCTAGCAAGGGTGGCATCGCGACTCTCGCCCCTATGGGGCCAAGTGCCTCGCGCTTTCGTCGCCTCAAGTAACGGCCACTCCATGTAGTGTCGGCTGACCAAGTGAGTATATATAACTAATGTTACATCAGCGAGACCATAGAAATGGTGGCTATCTCTACCAAAGTGACATAATCAAGTGTTAGGTGTGACAATTCTTGCTCCCAGTGGATTATTCTCATGTGTGGATTATCGTCCACATGGGGGGTGCCCGACACAACCACACGCGAGCGTATGCCCTTACTAAACGGACACCACAGGCCAGGCCGTCACCTCTGTGCCTCATACGCATAAGATCTAGTTTCTTCGTCCGTATGGGCCCAATAGCAGAGGTCGGAGGCGGAAGTATCTGTCGCCCAAGGTGCTGGTCACTATGCCTGGTAACATTCTTTGCTGCGTCTGTGCTAGCCCGAACCAAAACTGCACAAACTGTCTTTGTGCGAGAAACAATCGATCATGTGTGGATTGCAGGAAGCTAGACCAGTGTCGGAACCCACGTGGCAGGGAGCCGACACAGGCGGCCACAGTGGATATCGCCGGGACCCAACCACCCGATGATATCCCAAATGATAGCAGTGAGTCTACTCAACCCGAAAATGTAGTACTAATAAATGCTGCTCCCTCAGTAGCAGGTGTCCAGGTGGAGAATGAGAGACTGCCGCATCAGTGGAAAGGCATGTCGATGGAAAATGCAGGCGTATGGGTCAAAGAAACCTACTCAGAAATTGTCAAGTGGTCGCCCGGTAACTTATTTGAACCACCCAAGTGTGCGGCCACCAAAGAAATGATTCGGGAGATGACTTTCTTCATGACCGATTACACTCAGGACCGCTTCCTCGCCCCCCTAGCTCTTCAAATACTGGCAATAATACCACATCTATTTTGTCAGAGGACACACACAAAGGCTAAGCACAAAGAAAATGTGGCAGCAATGAAGAGAAGATCGACAATGTGGCGGACTGGGGCCCTAGATGATCTCCTATGTGAAGCAAGAACACTGCAGGAGAGACTAAAATCTACGGGTGACGGAAAGCAAAACACCGATGACGTGGCAAGAAAATTTGGAAACAAAATGCGTGTGGGAAAAGTGTCTCTCGCGGTAAGATCTCTCACTCAGGAATCTTCCGGTGGGGTGATGCCAATAAACAGAGCGACTTTAAACCTACTGAAAGAGAAACATCCCCCTGCAAGTGAAGTTGAAGGCATCAGGCTCCATGGTGACTATATCCCACCAAATGCTGTCCTGTTCGAGAAAATAACAGGAGAGATGGTGTGGAAAAAGGCACTGAAGACTCGTGGAGGAGCCGGCCCTTCAGGTCTGGATGCAAACGGTTGGAGAGTCATCCTCAGCACAAACAAGTTTGGCCCTGTAGCAAGCGATCTCTGCACTGCCATTGCCGCCCTTGCAAGAAAGCTTGCATCCTCTTGCTGCCATCATCTCCAGGCCCTGACGGCCTGCCGCCTTATTCCTCTGGAAAAGAAACCAGGATGTAGACCTATAGGGGTGGGGGAAGTGCTGAGGCGGATTATCGGAAAGTGCATAATGGAGGTGGTAAAGGACGATGTCAGGGCAGCAGCAGGGAACTTACAAGTGTGTGCTGGCCACCAGGCTGGTGGGGAGGCGGCCATTCACGCCATGAGATTGATATTCGAGCAGCGTGATTGTGAGGCCGTTCTCCTGGTGGATGCTTCAAACGCATTCAACATACTTAACCGCAAGGCTGCACTGCACAACATCAAGATCAAGTGTCCTAGCTTTGCGATGTATGTTGAAAATTCGTATAGGAATCCATCAGACCTCTACATAGTAAACAACAAGGCTCTACGAGGTGATACCATCCTGCAGTCGACTGAGGGAACAACACAGGGGGACCCCGTTGCAATGGCAATGTATGCAATAGGCCTATCAGTGCTCCAACAAGAAATAAAGTTTGAAACAACTGGGGTCAAACAAGTGGCATATGCTGATGACCTCACAGGAGCAGGAAAAGTGGAGGACATCAAAAAGTGGTGGGACCTGGTAACATCGCGAGGTCCACAAATAGGGTACCACCCAAACGCCAGTAAATCCTTCCTCATCGTGAAGCCAGATCATTATGATCGGGCTTTGGAGGTTTTCGGCGAAAGTGAGGTCAAAATAACTAAGGACGGCCAAAGACATCTAGGCGCAGTGATTGGCACTACGGACTTCAAGACCCAGTACGTATCGGGAAAGGTGAATGAGTGGGTTAGCGAAATCCAAGCTCTATCGGAGATCGCTAACACAGAGCCACATGCGGCCTTTGCAGCATTCACCCATGGAGTCAAGCATCGTTGGAACTACCTGATGCGTACCATCCCTGAGATCGGACCCCTCCTCCACCCTTTGGAAGAAGCAATCAGTGTCAAGTTCATTCCCAAACTAGTGAAACACCCTGACTTAACCCGAGCAGAAAGAACACTTCTTGCACTTCCACCAAGACTGGGAGGGATGGGACTAACTAATCCAGAGGAGATTGCTGACTCTGAACATCAAAATTCACTTAAGCTCACGGCAGCCCTCACTGACCACATAATAGCCCAGAATGCAACAGGGGAAGTGGACACCAGCGAAGTTAATAAGATCCGTAGGTCCATTACAACAGATCGGCAGCACTGCCAAAATGACATGTTGCAGCAACTATTGCTGCTGGTTCCAGAAAATTTGACAAAAAAAGTTGCTATAGCGCAGGAGGTGGGCGCCTCGAACTGGTTAACTACGTTACCGATAAGGGCAAATGGTTTCAGCCTTAACAAACAAGAATTTACAGATGCCATTGCTCTAAGGTACGGTTGGCCAGTAGATGGTTTGCCCTCCCAATGCGTGTGTGGCTCTCCCTATGATGGCGATCACGCCATGGTCTGCAAGAAGGGGGGCTTCATATGCATGAGGCATGACGAGGTAAGGGATCTCACAGCAAATATGTTGAAGGAAATCTGCCGGGACGTCATGGTAGAACCGACCCTCCTTCCACTGGATGGCGAGATCTTCCAACATAGGACTTCAAACACTTCTAACGAAGCCCGTGTGGACGTCAGTGCTCGAGGATTCTGGACGCGGGGACAGCGAGCTTTCTTCGACATCAGGATTTTTGATCCCATGGCCGTTTGTCACCGTAACCTAGCTCTCGATGCTGCGCATAGGAGGAACGAGAACGACAAGAGAAGGGCATACGGGGAGAGAATACAAAATGTTGATCAAGGCAGCTTCACTCCTCTAGTGTTCACAACCTCGGGTGGGATGGGCCCAAGTGCAAGATGTTTCTACGCCAGACTCGCGGAGCTGATCTCCGAACAGAAGCAGCAGCCCAGAAGTTATGTTACAGCCTGGATGAGATGTCGACTGTCCTTCTCTCTCCTTCGGTCGGCTTTGCTCTGCCTCAGGGGAACGAGAGCTTCCGCCCCTACTCCGACAACTGCTGCAGATATTGACTATGAGGCTACAGTCACTGAATGCCGCATAGATCTGCGGCTCAACTAACTCAACACAGATAGGATAGCTTCTTATGTATTAGGATATTTAATATTAAGGTAAATAAATGGTGGCAAAGGTGTGGCTATTGGGGGAGGCTGGAGGCCACGTAGTAGTAGTAGTAGTAGCAGTAGCAGGTAATAAAATGGCGGCGAAGGTGTGGCTATTGGGGGAGGCTGGAGGCCATGTTGAAAAAAAAGTAGTACTAGTACTAGTAGTAGTAGTAGTACTACATTTTCGCCCCGGGCCCCGATCTGGGTCAGTTACATATGCTTGGGTGGGCTTATCCCCGTAAAAAAAAATAAAAAAAATAAATACGTCCGGAACTTCAGTAAAATAACCGGTTGTAATCGGAACTTTCTCTGGTGGTATTCATTACTGTTTCTCAAATTAAAATATAATTAATTGTTAATGCTTCTTAATTCAATGGATAATTTAGCATAAAAAGTCCTGAATGGTTAATAAGTATTGATGTGTGTGCAGCTGGCTAAGCTGAGTGAGCGTTAAACTGGACAGGTACTGGACATGTCATCTAATGGCCCTGTGTCTTGACACAAACACGTCTAGGACTCGGGACACACCACAGAAACAGTAGTAGTCATTTAAGGTCCTCTACAAACCATTGGTTCCGTGTGTACAGTATTTATAAATAAGGAGAACTAAAATTCCAATCTTGATATAATTTATGAACCACCACATGCAGTGAAGGGATCAAACATCTATTTTCATTTAGCCCAAGCCATTATATAGTGGGTAGAGAGGCCATAATATAGTGGGTAGAGAAGCCATAATATAGTGGGTAGAGAGGCCATAATATAGTGGGTAGAGAGGCCATAATATAGTGGGTAGAGAGGCCATAATATAGTGGGTAGAGAGGCCATAATATAGTGGGTAGAGAGGCCATAATACAGTGGGTAGAGAGGCCATAATATAGTGGGTAGAGAGGCCATAATATAGTGGGTAGAGAAGCCATAATACAGTGGGTAGAGAGGCCATAATATAGTGGGTAGAGAGGCCATAATGGTAGAGAGGCCATAATAGTGGGAGAGAGGCCATAATATAGTGGGTAGAGAGAGCTAATAAAAGTGGCAGTAGAGAGGCCATAATATAGTGGGTAGAGAGGCCATAATATAGTGGGGAGAGAGGCCATAATACAGTGGGTAGAGAAGCCATAATACAGTGGGTAGAGAGGCCGTAATATAGTGGGTACACAGGCCATAATACAGTGGGTAGAGAGGCCATAATACAGTGGGTAGAGAGGCCATAATATAGTGGGTAGAGAGGCCATAATATAGTGGGGAGAGAGGCCATAATACAGTGGGTAGAGAAGCCATAATATAGTGGGTAGAGAAGCCATAATACAGTGGGTAGAGAGGCCGTAATATAGTCGGGAGAGAGGGCATTCTAGAAAAAATGCATTATAAATTTGACATTAGTCATAAACGATCTCCATTGTAATGCTTCATATGATGTATTAGGTAAGTTTCATTAATAACAACCATCATTTTTGTTGTCAGATTGGTCGCATTCTTCATTCTGGGGATAATCGTATTATCAACATTGTACTTCTTCTCGGGACTTGTTGCTTTCGCTGTCTACACTGATTGTGATCCACTCACCTCCGGTAAGATCGAAAAACCTGACCAGATTCTGCCATTCTTGGTGACTGACAAGTTGAGTCACTTGATTGGAATGGCTGGGATCTATGTGGCCTCCATATATAGCGGTGTTCTCAGGTATGTCTTCTTATTTAAAGTAATTTGTCAATTAAGAAATATTTACAGTTAAAAGTAGATATGTGTTGTCTAATTTATTGAAGAAGTACGAAACCTTTTAGAGTTATTATTCACAATAATTGATAAATGCTTAGAGAATTTTGTTGTAGCATATTTTGAATATCGTACCCCTGACTGAAGACCAGACACTGTATACTGATGTGAAATTGAAAAAGGTTTTGTGTTAGTCCATTAGGTTTTATCCAATAGTTGGATATTTACACTTATTGGTAAATTCTTAAATTCCTAGAAATTCTATTAGTCGTTATTAAAGACACGCCCAATACCCATATTTCTCAACTTTTTGTTTAGTACAAAACAATATTAACTTCTGTCTAATATCACCTGACAAATAAAATAAATTAGAAGACACATGATCTTATAATTCAACTGCTTCATTGTTAAGTATGTTCTGTGTCAAGAAGGTAGATAGTTCATCAGTGCAAATAGACTGGTACTTCTAGTGTATGTTTAGTAGAGTAGTAAATTGTTCATTCTGTAGCTGGAGGAACCCTTAATATGAAGGATAGTTAACAAGCCTCCTGTAAGGTGGTTTATCGAGGGTTGAGTGTCGTGACCATTGCTTAGTTTGTGTTAAGGATATCTTTTTTATAACAAAAATTACGATGACATTTATGAGTACTGGCTTGACCACAGCTGTAAATATCAAAACAAAACAAGTTAGACTCATAAGAACATAAGAACATAAGAAAATAAGGAGTCTGCAATAGGCCGGTTGGCCGCCTGTGCATGGCAGCTCCTGTCGAGAGTTACTACCACTCTCTATCATCCATGAATCCATCTACCTCCTTTTGAAACTTTCCAGAGTTCCCGCACTTACTACAAAGTTGCTAAGCTTGTTCCACTCGTCCACCACCCTATTTGTGAACCAGTTTCTTCCTATCTCCCTCCTAAACCTAAACTTATCCAACTTGAATCCGTTGCTCCGAGTCCTATCCTGCTCGGATATTATAAGAACTTTATCCATATCCCCTTTATTGATTCCTTTCACCCACTTAAATACTACTATCATATCTCCCCGCACTCTTCGTCTTTCTAGGGAATGCAAGTTAAGTTTCTTTAGCCTATCCTGATATGGAAGGTTTCTAAGTCCCGGAATCATTTTTGTCATTCTTCGCTGCACAGACTCCAGTGAATTTATATCCATTCTATAATAGGGGCACCAGAACTGAACCGCATTATCGAGGTGTGGCCTGACTAGCGCAAGATATAGTTGCAATAAGACCTCTGCACTCTTGTTACTTACACTTCTAGATATAAAACCCAATACTCTGTTTGCCTTATTTCGAACATTAACGCACTGTTTTCTAGGCCGTAGGTCCGGGCTTACAAGTACCCCTAGGTCTCTTTCACAAGTCGACTTCTCTAGGTTGATGTTGTTAAGTCTGTATACATTATAAGTATTTGTTCTTCCAATATTAAGTACGCTGCACTTGCTGGTGTTGAATTTCGTTTGCCATTTTTCAGACCACCCCTGCAATTTATTTAGATCCTCCTGTAATGCATTTGCATCCTGCCCTGAATTAATTTGCCGCCCTATTTTGGTGTCATCCGCAAACTTGCTTATGTCACTGCTGATCCCAGTATCTAGATCGTTTATGTAGATTATGAACAAGAATGGGCCTAGTACTGACCCCTGGGGAACCCCACTGGTTACACGGCCCCACTCAGATTTAACACCATCTACGCTGACCCTCTGCGTTCTATCTGTGAGCCATGATTTTATCCAATTTAAAACTTTCCCCTCGATACCATGAGCCTTAATTTTTCTCAGAAGCCTCTGATGCGGTACTCTGTCAAATGCTTTGCTAAAGTCTAAGTAAATAACATCGTAATTTTCGTCATTATCTACTACCTCGGAGACTTTCCTAAAAAACGTTAGCAGATTTGTTAGAAAAGATTTTCCCTTTGTAAACCCATGTTGAGAGTCGTAGATTAATTTGCTTTTCTCTAGATGCGATCGGATGCTATCTGCTATAATTGATTCAAGAAATTTCCCCACTACTGATGCTCTGTCTCCCTTTTTGAATATGGGTACTACATTTGCCTGTTTCCACAAGTCTGGCACAACTCCAGTGTCTAATGATTTTGTAAATAAGTTTACGAGGGGTCCGCTAATCTGTTCCCTACACTCTTTCAAGACTCGAGGGAAAACTTCATCTGGCCCTGGGGATTTTGTTTTCTTTAGTTTATTTATCCTCTTAAGAACCTCCTCTTTTCGGATAGTGATATTCTTTAATTTCTCTTCTTCTTTTCCCTTAAATATCAGTTCCACCTCTGGAATTTCATCTCAAATTTCTTCTGTGAAAACTGATAAGAAGTAGCTGTTCAATGCTTTGCTTTTTTCTTCACTGCCATTTATCACTTCTCCCCTCCCTGACTTTAAAGGCCCAACTTTGTCCTTGACCTTTGTCCTATATACCTGGAAAAATCCCTTGGAATTCGCCTTGGATTCTCTTGCTATTTTGATTTCATAGTCTCTCTTTGCTTTCCTTACACTTTTCTTAACATTCCTAGATAGTTCATCATACCTATTTCTGAGCTGCTCCTCTCCTCCCTTTAATTTCTTATATATTCCTTTCTTTATTCCTATGACATGTTTAAGATTTCTGGTCATCCACCTTGGCTCATTCTTATTTGACCTAATTTTTCTGTATGGTATATTTTGTTCTTATGCTTTATGTAGTATACTTGTGAATTTATTATAGTCATGATCAATTGTTGTGTCATCTATGACCTCACCCCTTCCTACTGGGGACTGACGTGATTGTTCTCAGGTGACCTCACCTAGGTACCTTCTTAACCCCTGATAATCCGCCAACCGAAAGTTTGGGACTCTGACCATATTGTCATTGTTTTTCGTTTCCCAATTTAGGGTGAACCTGATTTCTCTGTGATCACTGTTACCTAGTTCTTCCCCTACTGTGATATCTCTGATAATATTTTCTTTATTTGTTAATACTAGGTCTAATATATTGTCACCTTTAGTAGGTTCTGTAATTAGTTGTTTCAAAAAATTGTCCTGTTCTGCATCTAGGAAGTCTTCATATTCATAGTCACCTACTGTTACGAGTTGGGGATTTAGAATATAGTTATACGTCTACCCAGATCCCAACAGGTAACAACAATAAAAAAAAAAACAAAGACAATCGGACTATAAAAGGGTAGACAAAGGATGCGAGTTTTCGTTGTATATAATAAAGTACCATAAATCCCTTAACAAAATATTCAGCTTATAAATTACCCTTAACCAAACTTAACCTAAACATTAACAGTATATACATATTAATAAACATAAAACAATCTCGAAGCAAGTGGACGTGGGGAAATTAATACAAGATACTAGTACTTAAGTGAGGAGCTGAGATGGCTGACGAGTAAGGCTGAGTATTGTAGAAGACGGTAGGTAGTCACTGCACGTAGGTTTAGAGGATAGATGATCCTGTGGTCACTTCCCAGAGCCAAGTCCCTCTCCTCGAATTGGAGCCGACAAAGAAGACTTTGAGGAGGTGACGCAACCCAGGATAGGGAGAAGGGAAACCTCGGAGTGGTAACTAAGACGAGTCATACTCGTGTCTCGTCCCTAGATGGCGTTGCTCGTGGTGCTGGGTAGGTAGATCAGGACAATAGATGGCGTGCTTCGTAGTGCTGGGTGGAGGGGTTCGTAACACCTACAATGTTGTCCCAGTCAATAATACTGAAGTTGAAATCCCCCATAATGCATAGGTTGTTATATTTTGCTGCCCTACTCATTTCCTGCCATATTGGCTGAGCTGCTTCTTTGCCAAGACTTGGGGTCCTGTAAATCACTCCCATAATTAGTTTTTCTCTTTCTTCCGTGATTTCTACCCATACAGACTCGGTTCCTATTTCACCCTTTATTGAATTATTAATACAACATTTTAATGTATCCTTGACGAAGAGTGCGACCCCTCCCCCCTTCCTACCTTCCCTGTCCTTGTGAAAAAGGTTGTACCCTTCTATGTGGTACTCTGATAAAAAAATTTTGCTCGCCAGATTCATCCAACTTTCGGTGATTGCTATGACGTCTACATTCTCGGTACATACAACAGCTCTCAGCAAGTCTATTTTATTTCTAACGCTCCTACTGTTTGTATAGTATACATTTAAACCTACCCTTCCCTGGTCCTGTTTTACCCCTTGTCCTGAGCAACTAATTTTACTTCCCAGGACCTGCTTGTTTTTTGACTCCCACTTTCCCCGACCTCTCTCTACTGGCAAAACCCCCCTTTCGGAGTTACAATTTCACGCTCCAGGGATGCAGACAACGTCTTTACCCCCTCACGAGACAACCAGCTACATTGTTTGTGAGTTGTACAGAACCATGACAAAATACCAAGTCATTTTTCTTAATCTAGTGCTTCTTAATTAACGATTACATCATTTTTTCTATCAAGGCAAAATTATCAGATCCTTATAGCATTCATGTTCCTCACTTCTCAACACTCAGGCGGGAATGTTTCTGGAATGAATTGTTCGGTCAAATTCGGTTAGTTTTTTATGTGTAACATAAATAGCTTTTAACTGTATCCCCATTACTAAATTGAGCGAAATGAAATGAAATGAAATGATGGTCAAGTACTGTACTAATACATTTTACATAGCATGAATATTGAAGTTATTGTACTATTAAAAAAAATATTTTGTTTGTCTGTTCGCTATTGTACAGTCACCCAAAAAGTCCTGTCGCCTTTCACCCTGAACCACGAACCCCGAGATTCAGACTCGTGAACCCGAAGCAGTTGACACTGATAATATATTCTGCCCATAAATGCTTCGGATTCAAGAGTCTGAATCTCGGGGTTCGTGGTTTAGGGTGAAAGGCGACAGGACTTTTTTGGGTGACTGTACGGCTACAGTTTTGAAAACAGAGAGCTGGGATTTTACATGAAGATGTTCATATACCCAAGGAGTGTCCGGAAGGTGATATTTGGGGAGTTGATCATGTGAGAGAGGGAGCAGGGAGTGACGGGAACCATACACTATGTTAATATTTTCCCTCACCAACAATGCCTCTTATCAGCCTGCTAGATGTATGACCATCGCATCCGCAGCAGATCTTATGTAATGCCCCCCCCCTCCCTCCCCCTCCCCCCGAAAAAATCCTCTTACCCATCTTATGGTTTACAAACTCCATTATGAATAAAAACACCTTGAAAAACCGACAGGTAAACTGAAAATATATTTAATTAAAAGTATCCAATAGAAGTTATCTTACTGGTTCACAGTCAGACAAGTCCACTAAGTGCCAAAGAAAGTCTTTTGGATTTTTTTTGTTAACGTAAGTCAAATAAGTCAGTAATGGCTAGTGCTAGTTGTGAGCAGGGCTGTGCCCTTTTGAGGGCCGAGTTAGTGGCCGGGTTAGTGAAGGTCAAGGACGAAAACTTGAAATTAAAGGAAGTGATTGCGAGGATGAAGGAAGAAGACACGAGACAAGGAAAGCCCGTGTCTGATGAGGACACAGGCGAATGGAGGGTTGTGAGGGCTGTGACGATCAAACTGGTGGTGAGAAAAGACACCAAAACGACAACATTTAAGTGTAAAAACTCTCTTTTATTCCTTTGATAGACGAATTGGACGTTAACATAGTCAGGGCTGACAAGGAAGGTACGAAAACCTAATTGTTGGCGATTCCCAGGTACGGTACCTCGATAGAGTTTTTCGTGGTAACAATAAAAATGTAATGAGGGTTTGTTTGCCAGGAGCTGGAGTGGAGGATATAGTTGACAGGATTGACAATATCTTGTCTGGTAATATGAACAAACCCATTATCTGCCTCAGTGCAAGAGGCAATGATATTGGCCGGTGTAGGAGTGAGGAGCTCCTTGATAAGTTCAAGACAGCTATAGAACATGTTAGGTTGAAGGAAGTGATCCCTATCATATGTGGTGTCCTGCCTAGAAGGAGAGTTGGCAATGAATGGTTGTCAAGAACAGTTGTTGTCAACGGCCGTCTTGACAGATATTGCAAATCAAGTTCAGTCACATTCATTGACAACTGGGACAACTTCTACGGCAGAAGGGACCTTTATGCTAGGAATGGGGTACACTTGTCTAGGGCTGGGGTGGCAACCTTGGCTGGCTCTCTCAAACTGAATTGAAATGAATTGAAACAGTTTACTTAGCCAGAAAAACACAGATACAGAGCGGATAATAATAACAATAATAACATGGCTGAGCCAGTTGAGAACCTGAGCTCTCTTTGAGGCACCTGATATATACTATACATTTATCTCAAGGAAGTATTATGTAACATTTAGTATCATCTGGAAAAGTACAATAGCATGGTGGTGATAAGAACATCTCTTAATGTTACGACGGTTATCACTTCAATATCTATTTATTTTTTTATTTTTTTTATTTATTTTTTATTAAAAGCATATACATAAATCGCAGTGCAATTGAAAAACATAAGTATAATGGGGGAGCAGTACAACCTGGGTTGTACAGTGTTAAAGTTGACCAAGAGGACAGAGCTGTCAGGATTATGTCTAGTTGGCAATTATGTTTATTGCAATGGTAATTACTTATCTATTTACATGATAATTTCCTATCAAACGGTTTTTATGGTACAATAAAAGCAGGTACTGTAAATATAGTAAGTGTTACAAGAAATATTAATACTTAGACAACAGATATTTTTTAAGAGATGATTTAAAGGAAGGGAGCGTAGTCTTTCCTCGGATGGGTGGAGGTAAGTTCTTCCACACCTTCACACCGTGATATTTTATGAAGGTCTGGGACTGAGAGCAGCGCATGGGGGGTGGTCTTAGTAGCTCTTGGTGCCTTAAGTTGTATCTCTGATTATTCCGAAACTGGAAATAATTATTGTCAAGTAAATAATTGATAGATTTGTAAACAAAGAGGGCACAGCAGTCGGTGTTAATATCTTCGAATTTTAACATTTTCAATTTAGCAAATTTTTCGTTTGTGTGATCTGTTTTTTTTTTTTCAAGTAGGTCATTATCCGTAATTTTTTTTTTATGCAGTAACCAGGGATTGTGTTTTTGAAGAGCCAGAGGCCCCCCATAGTGTGTGACAGTGTATCAGGTGTTGGTAAACAAGATCATGACAGATTTCTTTCATTGCTGTGAGAGTGAGTGACTGTCGAGTGTGATACATGATACCGCACTGTTTATTGATTTTACTGTGAATGGCTTGTATGTGGTTTCTCCAGTTAAGTTTCTCATCAACAATAACTCTGAGGAATTTAGTATTTTGTTCGCGTTTGAGGACTATATTACCAAGGTACAGAGGGCTCAAGTCTGGAGGTAAGTTTTTTCTTCTGTGAAAGATCGTGTAGTGGGTGCTGTCAAGGTTTAAGGTCAGTTTATTACGTATTACCCAGGTCCTGACTTTAGTCAATTCAGTGTTCATAGTTCTCATCAAGGAATGGAGGTCTGAATTGCTGGAATAGAGATTTTTATCGTCTGCAAATAAGTTGTATTTTATGAGTGTGCTGGCGTGGACTATGCCGTTTATGTACAACAAAAACAGTACTGGACCGAGAATGGAACCTTGGGGGACACCATACAAGATTGGCGAGGAGTCAGATTGGTGATTAGTATAGCAGACATGCTGCATCCTGTTGGACAGATATGAGGTAAACCAATAGTGGCACAGGCCCCTAACGCCGTAATGTTCAAGCTTTGAAAGGAGGATGGTATGGTCGACAGTATCGAAGGCTTTAGAGAGGTCTAAGAATATACCGACTGTGAACTGACTGTCATCAAAGGAATTTAAGATGTCATTAGTAAAGGATAGCAGAGCACTCTCAGTCGACCTTCTAGCTCTAAATCCAAACTGGGAGTCTGTAAAGATGTTATTGGCATTGCAGAAGGAATTTAGTCTATTACATGCTAGCTTTTCCAGTATCTTACTCAAGGCTGGGAGGACTGATATGGGGCGGTAGTTCTTGAAGAGACCTTTGTCCCCAGATTTTTTATATGCCGGGTGGACTTTAGCAATTTTCAGTTTATCAGGAAAGACACCACTAGTGAAGGAGGAGTTACAAATGTGTAGGAGAACAGGTAGTAATAAGTGGGCCACTTTTTTAATGATGCTCATTGGTATATTGTCTTCGCCTGCTGCTGCATCTTTGGACATTTTTATGATGGCCAGTAATTCATCTACTGTGACAGGGAATAAGAATAGTTCATTTTGCTGTCTGTTTTGCAGGTAGGCTCTAAATTCCTCATGGTGATCAGGGATGCTCTCTGCAAGATTTTCCCAACATTAATAAAATATTCATTGAAGTGGTTGGCAATGAGGGAGGTTTCCGTTATAACTGAATCGTTTATCATAAAAGCTGAGTGGGGGGCCGAAGGCTGAGTGTTCCTGTTCTGAATAGAATTTATGACATTCCAGGTTTTCTTACTGTCGCCTGATGCTGACTGGAGCTTATTTGTATAATAGTTACGTCTGGCATTTCTAACTGCTTGAGTTACTCTATTTCTGATACTTCGGTAAGCATCACCGAAAGTTATGGGTCTTTTTGCAAATTTCCTTTGGAGTTTGTGTTTTTCCTTTATCATTATTATAATTTCTTTTGTGTTACAGGGTTTGGAAATGGATACAGTTTTCACTGACTTAGTCTTGAGCGGGAAGCATTTATCAAAGCAAGCATTGAAGATGCTAGAGAAGTTACAGCTGTTCACGTTAGGGTTGTCGGAGGCATAGACAAGATCCCAGTTAGCATTCATTCGGTTTTTTAAAGAAGGAGCATGTTGTCGGTGCAGTAGTCTCTGTATTGTATTGAGACTCTACTAGACCTTTCAGGTCTTGTGGCTGTTTTATACATGGCGAAAAGTGGGAAGTGATCTGAGATATTGTTATAAATAATTCCACTTGCAAAATTGTTAGGAGTGTTGTTAGTCCAGATATGATTTATCACAGTGGCAGAGGTGGCAGTTACTCTAGACTAGTGGGTTTGATTATAGTGTTGAAGAAGAGTTTAGAATGACAGGTAGCAAGATGGTCTAATAGTAAGGTGTCGGTTTCTGATTTTAATAGATCAAGGTTGAAATCTCCTGTAATGTAGCAATGTTTCCTCTCTGAACTTATGATAGAGATAAGCTCCGAAAATTTATCAAGAAAATTCCTTACATTAGTGTGGGGTATTCTGTAGATTACTTCTACTAGGATATTTCGTGTGTTGTTACGTAATTCAGTGAAAACACTCTCCATGTACTCCTCCTGAACCTTTAAATCATCTCTTACAGAAGTGTTATACTTGATATCAACATATAGGGCGACACCATATAGGGTGACGTGTTGACGCAGTGTCTATTATAATTAGGAATGTTATACAAATGGTCAATATCGTTTGTGAGTTTGGTGTCACAGAATCCAAGTACATCAAATTTGTGGGCAATAGAAGATAAACACTGATCTAAAATGGTATCTAGATGAAGGGGAATACTGCTGATGTTATGGCGAATCAAGGAGAAGGAATGTTGTAGTAGGAGACGAGAACTAAAGTCGGGGGAGTCGGGAAAGTAATAGTTACAGTTGGGGTTGGTGTAACCTAGTGAGCTTTGTAGAAAGGCATCATGATCGATATGAGGGAGTATTGTGTCGACACCATGGGTAAATGGGGTGTAACACATACGATCTAGCATATCTAAGGGAATGACACTAGCATCATCAATGTGGGAACATTGTTATTGATTCAGGAATAGTAAAATCTCAGGGTCACTGAGGTGTGAAAAAGGAAGATCTATGAAAATTATAATAGTGGGGGGGGGGAGGTAACGTACTCACAAGTGCTACAACCAACAGAATTAGGATGACCGGTACTGTTGAGGGTGATTCCCAGATATATATATATATATATATATATATATATATATATATATATATATATATCACATTCAAAATTGAAAGAGAAATATATATATATATATATATATATATATATATATATATATATATATATATATATATATATATATATATATATATATATATATATATATATATATATATATATACACATTTACACAAACATAATCACATATACAAGCAAGGATAACCACAAGCACATCCATATATGCGAATAGTGTGTTAGGGTTGTGTCATGGGTTAGTTATTGTCTGTCGGTACAGGCACTAGACATCCTACCCTGTCCCATATATGGGTGTTTTAAGGGCCTTATTTCATATTCCGCCGACCCTACTGACGGATGCTGGTCTAGGGAGGTTGTCTATTGCCTGGCCGTGTAGATCGGGGGTGGTAATGGACCTTTTGAGATTTGGTAACTTGTTGGGAACCATGTATGGTTGTTGTCGTTATCTGGTGGGAGTCTTTGAAGGAGTTCTTGCTCTGATCGTTCTATCTTTTGCCAGATTCTGCTGGCCAGGGTGTGCAGCTGCTGGTTGATGGGTTTCATTCTCAGGTCTCTATGTATCTCGGCTGTGGTTCTGGTGAAAGGGTATCTTTCACATCTGACGAATCTTAGGGCTTCATTTTGAACCACCTGTAATTTTAATATTTGAGTGGCGCTCATAGTATGAAGAGGTATTGCTGGGTAAGTTAATATCGGTGTGATAAATGATGTCACTAGGCGGAGTTTTATTTTCTCAGGAAGCGCTTTAAAGCTGTATAGTTTTCTCAGCTCTCTTCTTGCTTTTCCATCCTGGTGTGGACATGATGGGAGTAACCTGTCGTGGATATATATGCAGGCCCAGGAGGGTGCCTCTGCTTTTGTATTCTATCTGGGCATTATTGGTTACTAATGGATGGGTTTTCCTTCTGCATAAGGGTATCACTGTGAATTTCGGGAGACTGGTTAGGATTTTCCATTGTTTTTCGTAATTATTTACCCTTTCTAATTCCCGCCTGGTGTTGTCGGCCTGTAGCGCTCGCGATTTTCCTTGATGTGTTGTTATTTGAGTGATGTCATCTGCATACATAATTTCTTCGTTACCAATTCTAGTGGGAGGCGGAGTGTCACTTGTGTAGATAATATTTAGGGTGGGGGAGAGGACGCTACCCTGAGGGACTCCACTCATGAGTGGGAAGGTCTCTCCTGTGTGTTGTCCTACCCTCAGTCTGGCATTCGTGCCGTCAAGAAAGTTGCAAAGCAACTTTTCAATGTTGGTGGGAAGTCCAAGTTGGAGGATCTAGTTGTGTGGTTCAGCTGGGTGGCCTGTGGGATGGTGGGGGTGGGTGGACGGTGGGGGTGGGCAGGGCTACGATTACAAGCCGTGGCAATGAGGGGAGCTGCTTGGCGGGCCTACAGCTCACTTCGTAGACACAGATTCACCAGCAAATTGATAAATATATCTACTTAGGGGAATCACAGATAGATATTGTACTGGTCACGACACTCACTACACAGCCAATTTTTGGTGACCTCTCACCTGATCAGGTGCGCCAACGCCAACTTGAAAACCCACAGTGGGGGACCCTTCATTGGTTTCCTTAAAGGTGGTCTGTTCCCCAAGAAGGTAAACAAAGCTTCACTTTGTGTCTTCAGTCATTAAAACAGAGTATTTTATCTTGTTACTATAAGACATGATGATGAACAACCCACGGAAATCGTAGTCGTCCCCACATCCTTAGAAAACGCGGCTCGAGAAGCAGCTCACTCCTCCCAATTCTCAGCCCACCCGGGTGAATGTCGAACATTGCACGTGCACGTTCTATGTTTTTCATGCCTAATTTAGCGCGGAGAGTTGGGACGTTTGTCAAAGGATGTCTGCCATGTCAGTTAAGGAAGGGTACCCCAAAGAGACAGGGAGAGCTGCAGGAGTTCCCACCAGCCTCCCAACCCTTGGAACGGATATCGATCGATCTAACTGACATGACAACAAGCTCACATCGAGGAAATAGATACGTGGTTTCAATCGCCGATCACTATTCACGCTTTGCAACCTATATAACCATCCCTGATTAATGCGCGGAGACGGTTTGTGAAGTTCTGTTACAATACACTGGTAATCATGGGTGTCCCCGGGTCATCGTCAGTGATCGAGGGACAGAGTTTACCTCTAGCATCTTCCAGAAGGCATGCGACTTGCTGCGGGCTAAGTCAAATCTCACCACTAGTTACCACCCACAGGCTAATGCCATGGTTGAGCGTTCCCACCGCACGTTGAAAGATCACTTGTCGTTTTTGGTTAATAATCAGGGCGGCGGTTGGGACGATCTGCTACCTCTTGCACAACTGCCCATGAACACTGCAATTAATACTACCCTGCATAACACTCCTTATTTTCTTCACTTTGGAAGGGACCCTAATCTCCCCTCATGTGTCATCAATCCCCCACCCCTGTTCAATGACGAGAACTATCCTTCTATCTTGCCTTTACTCGGGTCCAGGAACTAAACAGGAAAGGCCACTTACACAACGCTACCTACTAAAGAATCTCCCTCCTCCAACACCCCTTCTAAGTTGCATATAGAGTACCGCCCAATCCGTCAAGGTTAACTTTCCTATTTCCCCGCTTTACCAGATGGGACGTAGGAAACTGTGTATGTAAATAGATTGAAACTGGCAACTGTCGACGATGACGTCTTAAACAAATTAGGCCCAACAAACCAACCCCCTCTAGAAGTAACCTTCCCTTCCCAACACCCTATTTCTCTACCAGCGGCTGACCATCTCCCTCAGAAAAATTAGGTGCTCACACTCCAAGTAATAACCAGAGAGTTGCCCAAACCACTACCGCGCCTGTCCCAGTAATACCTGATCAGATTAGTGCTCATAGATATAAGACCAGATCACAGAACATAGATTAAGATAACAAGTTACGAGTGGCACTTCTAAAAGTCGAATCGTATCCCAGTTTCATGGCTCTCAGTACCGCCCTTGCTCTCCGCGAACCTGGATGAGGTTTTCCTGACTGCACACAATTCGGCGGCTATCTTTACAGTGGAAATGGCACCACTCCGACTGCAGCTGAACCCCTACAAGATGAGCTGAGGCCAACTCATCCGTAGTCAATAATGGATGCCCGACGCGGGCGGGACACACAGCGGTCAACCTCGCGGCGGATATGGTTAACACCTCAAAACCACCAGCACCAGGTGAAACGGGTCTTGCTCAATGCTGGCCCTCGATCCAGTTGCCGACACTGTGAAACGTCTCATCACTCGCTTGCAGGACGATGAGACACGCACCGAGGCTATGGTCTCACAACCCACAATACTGACCGGCAGCGGCTACTTTTACATAGCAACACCCACTACCATCATCCTGAACAAACTACGCCACGCCAGACCAGCGCAGCAACTAGCTCTAGGCAGGAAATCAGGTCGTTCCCTTAGAACCCGGGTGTGAGTTTCGGAACCCCGACCTGCGAACTGCAGTGGCAGCAAGCAGCAAGAGGTGCAAGTGGCGACGCAGACGACAGCTCCCTACGTTCCAGGACCTGTCAACTGGCCCTACTCACTTCCACACCTGGAATGGAACCACCAGGTACCAGACAAGTAATGGCAGATCACGGCCCTTCCCGAGATCCTCCTCTCAATCAGCACCGTCGCTCCTGTGTTCACCATTGGCCTGACTACAAGTGGAGGAAGAAACAAACCCTGGTGAGCCCATCCAGGGAGGGATTCCCCACTGTAAGGGTATGGGACAGGGCAGTCAAGGGTCTCGCCGACATTCGTGGACAGAGGGCGAACCTAGGTACGCGTATCCTGCCCTACACGCCAGATGGAGAGGGAAAAACCCATCTGGAATACGTCGGGAACTGACGCTCTGTACATAGAGGAAATTCACGTGGAGGAAATAAAGCACGCAACAAACACTAAGGCAAACTACCGGACAGGACTGGAAACGTCAACAACTGCATCTGCTGCGCCAGCCACCCTGGTGCCGGCCTTGACTGATGGAGGTGGACCAGGCACTACCCTGAACCTCGAAAAATACTGACCACGAGTATTTTTTTGTTATTGAAGCTTGTTAATAACATCTGCTGCTCTTTTAGTATGTACAAATAATCTTTTTCTTTGTTCACAAGTTGTATCTAACCCTTACCACCCCCCCCCCCTTCACGTAGGCCATGTATCCCATATTGTATATATTGTGTGAGCTGCCCTGAGCAAGAGTATAGCCTTCGAAGCAACACGTATTTAATCTGTTCCAAGCTTGTTCCAAGCTTCACAGAGATGCTAACTTTAGGGAAAGCTAAGCAAGGATAAGCTAGGGCAAGAAGCACCATTACATAACCCTTCAAGACTCCAACGGTGTGCTCTCATCTACCTTCCTCTAGTTATGCTCTCCTGCAAGAACCTGCTTGGGCACTGTCATTCCTCCTCATATCTCCATTCATC
The DNA here is from genome assembly GCF_018991925.1 of Homarus americanus. Classification (NCBI taxonomy): domain Eukaryota; kingdom Metazoa; phylum Arthropoda; class Malacostraca; order Decapoda; family Nephropidae; genus Homarus; species Homarus americanus. The sequence continues at coordinate 1,626,786 of NW_024746541.1, read as the reverse complement.
TTTTCTTTTCCGTATCATTAGTTAGCCGCTTAAAATATGCAAACATTATTAGAGTATGGTAGGATGTGAAGTGCATATTTTTGACCTCGGTAGCTATTTCTTCAGGTTGGGCACTTGCAACTGTCACTCACTGTGAGCCTCGGCTGCTCATGACATGGAAGCTTTGGTCTTCTCGGGAGGTATAATGTTTATCAGACCAAAGCATCCAAGCCAGTAAAATAGCTTACACATAGCAGTAACTTGAGGAGCAGGTATACACCCACGTAAGTTGAGCCTCTCTACGGTAATTAAAGTGAGATGAACACCTGACCCAACAAAGGTCATGGTGAGGAAGGAAAAAAAAGTTCTCGCCAGCCCATGATGAGAGAACCGGCGACATTAGCGTGTCAATTCAAGAAATTGCCCTCCAGCCAGTACACCGACACCTGACCAAACACACCTGGCCAGACACACCTGACCAAACACACCTGGCCAGACACACCTGGCCAGACACACCCAGGGTCGTAATAATTAAGAAGCATTACCGACCGGCACACCACGATAAGTGACATGACCGCACACTTGATCAAGCACACAGGTCTAAACATTCTCATATTAGTGATAATTAGGAGACGATAAGCACACGGAAAGAGTGCCCTGAAACCTCCAATAAAAGAAGGCAAACAGAGGCAGAGAGGGCCAGTCATAACGGTGAAGGGACCAGCAACACTCACTCCCCAGTCCCGCCCGTCTCCCCCGTTGAGGTCAGTGTCTCGTCTCACCAGCTGCATCGAGATTACCGACAATAAATGCAATGAGGTCTCAACCTAGTCCATCGACGGCGTGCCATCTACTCATCTCGTCCGTCAAAGTAAGCGTTGGCTGTGTAGCCGGTAGTAGTGCGATGATCCTGCGACCAGCTTTTCTTACTCTACTATAAATTCTTAATTTATCTTCAGATGAGATTTCCCTCATTATAGTGACGTATCCACCTCTAATACACTATTGTTGTTGTTCCTGAACACCGCTATATCCACCACTAGTACACTTTCGTCATGCGGTAACTCAGTTGCCTGTCTCATCTGGGAGGACTTCCTGAAGGAGAGGCCCTACTTCAGCAGATTGAGTGATGCTGGCGCTACTAACGTCATCAAACTCCTCTGTGAGTATTGTCTTCTACCAAGGTTTGTTTATGTTCCTTGCTACATCTCGTCTAACATATTGGTCATTTTCATCTAGGATTTTTTTCTTCAGCATTGTAACATCTACATGTACAATGAATCGATCGTTACAAAACTTTTATAACAGTTGAGGTTCATTGCTTGTTAGGAATTGATAAATTATGGTTAAAAGGAAGAAAAGAAAGATCGAAGATCAAATATAAGTGTCACTAAATTCTGCTTTTCACAATTATAAATCAGTTATGCAAACATTCTCTATTCATATTAATAATTTAATACAAGTGCATACCCGTATTCTTAAATCCTAATCAATCTCTTTCATTTCCATTTATCCATCATACACTAAAACAGTATAGGCTACTCCAAGCACCACAAAACCCAGTGACACCCGCACCTCCACTACCCCCCAATCCCGTCACACACGCATTGTTGTCATTAGATAAATGAATCTCTGCCTGTTACTTCGAATTTCCTATTCTGACATTCACTTGCATAACATATGTGAGTGAGTGTCTGACGTGGAAATGTCCGAGTCTATACAATCACATATCAAAGAAAAGACGAGTATATACAAATAAATTGATTTAAAATTACATATTAAGTTTACAATAAATAAGATAGAATAAGCAGACTCTTTTAATTTATAGAAAACTAGCAGAATCGCCGCCCTCTGGGCGGCTCATCCACTAGGCCACAGTAGAACGCCACCCTCCGAGACGCTCCACATTGTCTCACTGTTCAGTTCCCAAAACTTCTTCTTCCATCAATAGTTCATTAACGGTGTATGTAAGTTCCACCATGTTTTTCACTACAACGGTACAGCAAAGTATATTTTTTTAGCATTAAACTGTTATTATTTTATTGTCTAATCATCACTACATATAATACCATCCATCATTACTACATATAAAACCATCCATCATCACTACATATAACACCATCCATCATCACTGCATATAACACCATCCATCACCACTACATATAACACCACCCACCATCACTATATATAACATCATCGATCATCACTACATATAACACCACCCACCATCACTACATATAACATCATCCATCACCACTACATATAACACCACCCACCATCACTATATATAACATCATCCATCATCACTACATATAACACCACCCACCATCACTACATATAACAACATCCATCATCACTACATATAACACCATCCATCACCACTACATATACCACCCATCATCACTACATATAACACCATACATCATCACTACATATAACAACATCCATCATCACTACATATAACACCATCCATCACCACTACATATAACACCACCCATCATCACTACATATAACACCATCCATCATCACTACATATAACAACATCCATCATCACTACATATAACACCACCCATCACCACTACATATAACAACATCCATCATCACTACATATAACACCACCCATCATCACTACATATAACAACATCCATCATCACTACATATAACAACATCCATCATCACTACATATAACAACATCCATCATCACTACATATAACAACATCCATTATCACTACATATAACAACATCCATCATCACTACATATAATACCACCCATCATCACTACATATAACAACATCCATCATCACCACATATAATAACATCCATCATCACTACATATAACAACATTCATCATCACTACATATAATACCACCCATCATCACTACATATAATAACATCCATTATCACTACATATAACACCACCCATCATCACTACACTTAACAACATCCATCATCACTACACATAACACCATCCATCATCACTAAATATAACACCACCCACCAACACTATATATAACATCATCCATCATCACTACATATAAAACCACCCACCATCACTACATATAATAACATCCATCATCACTACATATAACAACATTCATCATCACAACATATAATACCACCCATCATCACTACATATAATAACATCCATCATCACTACATATAACACCACCTATCATCAATACATATAACATCATCCATCATCACTACATATAACAACATCCATCATCACTACATATAACAACATCCATTATCACTACATATAATAACATCCATCATCACTACATGTAACACCACCCATCATCACTACATATAACACCATCCATCATCACTACATATAACAACAGCCATCATCACTACATATAACACCACCCATTATCACTACATATAACAACATCAATCATCACTACATATAACACCACCCATCATCACTACATATAACAACATCCATCATCACTACATATAACACCACCCATCATCACTACATATAACAACATCCATCATCACTACATATAACAACATCCATCATCACTACATATAACACCATCCATCATATAACACTACATATAACAACATCATCACTACATCACTCATCATCACTACATATAACACCACCCATCATCACTACATATAACACCATCCATCATCACTACATATAACACCACCATCATCACTACATAACACCACCCATCATCACTACATATATCACCACCCATCATCACTACATATAACACCATCCATCATCACTACATATAACACATCCATCATCACTACATATAACACCACCCATCATCACTACATATAACAACATCCATCATCACTACATATAACACCACCTATCATCACTACATATATCACCACCCATCATCACTACATATAACACCATCCATCATCACTACATATATCACCACCCATCATCACTCATCACTACATATATCACCACCCATCATCACTACATATAACAGCACCTATCATCACTACATATATCACCACCGATCATCACTACATATATCACCACCCATCATCACTACATATAACAACATCCATCATCACTACATATATCACCACCCATCATCACTACATATAACAACATCCATCATCACTACATATATCACCACCCATCATCACTACATATCACACCACCTATCATCACTACATATATCACCACCCATCATCACTACATATAACACCACCTATCATCACTACATATATCACCACCCATCATCACTACATATAACACCACCTATCATCACTACATATATCACCACCCATCATCACTACATAAAACATCATCCATCATCACTACATATATCACCACCCATCATCACTACATATAACAACATCCATCATCACTACATATAACACCACCCATCATTACTACATATAACATCATCCATCATCACTACATATCTCACCACCCATCATCACTACATATAACACCATCCATCATCACTACATATAACACCATCCATCACCACTACATATAACACCACCCATTACCACTACATATAACAACATCCATTATCACTACATATAACACCACCCATCATCACTACATATAACAACATCCATCATCACTACATATAATACCACCCATCATCACTACATATAACAACATCCATCATCACTACATATAATAACATCCATCATCACTACATATAACAACATTTATCATCACTACATATAACACCACCCATCATCACTTCACATAACAACATCCATCATCACTACATATAACACCATCCATCATCACTACATATAACAACATCCATTATCACTACATATAATAACATCCATCATCACTACATATAACACCACCCGTTATCACTACATATAACACCATCCATCATCACTACATATAACAACATCCATCATCACTACATATAACACCACCCATCATCACTACATATAACAGCATCCATCATCACTACATATAACACCACCCATCATCACTACATATAACAACATCCATCATCACTACATATAACACCACCCATCATCACTACATATAACAACATCCATCATCATATCATCATCTACATATATCACCACCCATCATCACTACATATAAACATCATCCATCATCACTACATATATCACCAATCATCACTACATATAACAACATCCATCATCACTACATATAACACCATCCCATCACTACATCATCATCCATCATCACTACATATATCACCATCCATCATCACTACATATAACAACATCCATCATCACTACATATATCATCACTACATCCATCATCATCACTACATATAACAACATCCATCATCACTACATATAGCACCACCCATCATCACTACATATAACAACATCCATCATCACTACATATAACACCACTTATCATCACTACATATATCACCACCCATCATCACTACATATAACAACATCCATCATCACTACATATAACAACATCCATCATCACTACATATATCACCATCCATCATCACTACATATATCACCATCCATCATCACTACATATAACAACATCCATCATCACTACATATAACAACATCCATCATCACTACATATATCACCACCCATCATCACTACATATAACAACATCCATCATCACTACATATAACACCACCCATCATCACTACATATATCACCACCCATCATCACTACATATAACAACATCCATCATCACTACATATCACACCACCCATCATCACTACATATATCACCACCCATCATCACTACATATAACAACATCCATCATCACTACACATCGGTAAAGTAGTTTCCGAGATTCTCGTGTGGACACACACACAACCAAACACACATACCTCTTTGTTTTACATAGATAGATTAAAATATACTCTACGTCAGGAGGATCAGTATTAACATTTAAAATTTTCAGCTTTTCTAGCCGGTGTGGCAGCCATATGTATTGGTCTGTTATTGGAGAACATGGGCAGCATCCTTTACGTATATAACAGCATTATTTCAGCGGTGACTGGTCCCCTTGTTGGCATTTATCTTACTGGTATCTGTGCACCATGGGTCAACTGGAAGGTAAAAATAACCTGGTAAAGTTAGTCTCTTCCTTCACGGTAATAAAAAATAATGAGTAAATTAATACAATTTTATTCAAATTAATTTGACTGTTCTGGTTATGCATGATAATGCTCATTCTCTGTTAGTTACTAATCTTTATTGCAGGGGGCCGTGACTGGATTCACTGTGGCGTTTGGGTTCAATATCTGGCTAGTTACTGGGAAGTTTTTGACCGTCGGAGGAACCCCAACTCTAATGCCATTGTCCACCGTGGGGTGCCAGGACAACCTTGCCAACGCCACCATCGGCAGCCTTATTAACAACACCACATTGACTGACATTGCGTTGATGACCACAGCCTTACCTGACGTTGTTCTCGCCAACATCACTGTTGACCAGATGTTAGTTGCACCAAACTTAAGTTTCAATAATGCCCACCGTATAAATCATATTTAATCCTGTATGCCCATCTGCTTCTTCTGTGTCCGATACAACGATGATATTGAAGTACTCGGTAAAAAAAGGGGAGGGGAGTTATGAAGGGTGTTTTCTGAGTGTCCATAAAGGCAAACCCTTTTAAGGGTTGATTACCCATAAACCCTTGCAGATATAAAGGTTATATTATCATTTTCAAAACCTAAATTTAACAATGTGTATCTTATCATTCTCATAATTCTTACTCAACAAAGAGTATACAACCATCTTCCAAACCTTTAGCATGCCAAAATTTTTCAAGCTTTCCAAGACTTTATCAGACAAAGGGTACGTCAGTACATTTAAAACCTTCAAGTTACAAAAGGGTTTATCAAGATTAAGAGAAGTCATTTGAAAATAACTCGGCACTGATATTCTTCACATTAGCGTTTGTATTGTCCAAGGCGGTCCTCACACGTTTAGATGGTTTACCGTGGGTGCTGTAAAAAGCAGTACTGTAAACACTATAAGTTTTGTAAATGTACACAACTGAGTATGACGTGGTGCTTGTCTTATGAGACCCCTGACCGCTGGCTGCACATTTACCACATCACTTTTCGACTTAACAATAGTAATTTTCTACAAAGAAATATCATGGTTTTCCTTTCCAGCAAGTCCTCGCTATTCACAACACTATCACTCTGACGATCTTAATGTCACTTAAGATTTTTTTTGTTTTTTGTTTTTCGCACGGCAAAGAAATAGATTCCGCAGCAGGGTCAGCATGGCGCCCATTAGGGTGCTTGGCATATTCTAAACCGAAGGTATTTTGAAAATCTTCCCTTATCGCATTTATCTTTCTTTCCCGTCTTACTTCATTATCTCTCATCCTCGTGGCGTACACGTGTACCGTAGTTATTTAGTTTAATTATGATCATTAAGATTGGAAGTTACGTGTTAAATTTAGTCATCAAATTACTACTATCTTACTTTTACCATTTCTTCTCCACACATCGTTATGGTTATACTCTGCGAAGATGACTCAAGTAACGCATGCAATTAATCAGAAAGAATTTTCAATCCAAACTATTTTTTACTGCTCATTACTTCACAAAGAAATTTAAGAAAAACAGAACACAGTATATGTTATGTCATCAAAACTCATTGTGGGATGGAAGTGGTATCTGTCAACTTTAATTGATAATTATGCCACATGTCGCAATAAAACTAATTGTATTCTAATAAAATACGATTTAGATCTTTTAAAGGAAAATTTATGGGTATTGATGTTTGAGTACATAACTAGTATTATATTCCAAGTATTTCACAAAGAATGAATCGAAGAAATCTGGAGACAGAAAGAGATACTTGCAGACGAGAATGTTAGAACCTGTAGTAACATAAAGATATTACCTACAGTAAGACACTCTATCATGACCGAAAAAAGGATATTTTACAAACGATGGAGTATCATGCAGTAAATATATCCCCTTTTGCCTAAAATACTATTTTTTGCCCAACATTTTTTTACAGTGTAGATACTATCAAGAAGTAGTCTTGACACACACACTGACAATAACACTTTCTAACCCACATAAACACTTTATTATGTGGAAAACCTTTCAAGGTGAGACAGTCTACTAGTTTACTGTACGTACCTCACCTAAGTACAGTTTACTTTGCAATAATATACATCAACAATATTTGGTACACTGTTGATCATTTGTACAACTTTAGATATTTTATATATTTTTTCTCTGGTGGTGGAGGCTATGGGGGGGGGGGTTGTGTAGTAGCCTATGAGTTTCCTCTGCTGGTTTATTAAGTCACAAGGTGTATTTCATCCCTTGTCCAGTGCTGTTTTTCTCTCTCTGTTAGCAGTCCCATATTAAATCATTTCTATGTTTGCCTTGATGTTTTGACTAACTGCTATAATCCCACTGGAAGCTCATAGTTAGTGATCAAATTAAATGTTGTATAAGCGTCGTCATAGACTGCCATGGTGGGAAAGGGACACCAGTAGGCAGCATATTAGAATATATGTCGATTACAATTATTCATTACAATTACATTTTCTCTAAAGGTATGAACCCAAAACCATCTACGACATATCCTACTGCTACGCCGGCCCTACTGGTGTTGCGATAACACTTGTCGTTAGCACCTTCGTCTCACTTTTTACAGGTAAGAATTTTTTCATGCCCGCCACTGTAGATGTTCCTGGTCACTAGACCCGAATTCAGAATGGTGGTTTGAGCCTGGGATTTGAGCTCTGCTCAGGCTTGCAAATCGGAATTCCTCGATCCGAGATTTCCTGCAGTGGATTATCCATATTCAGAACATCAGCTTGAACCCCGGATCGGGTAATCTGTTGCATTTTCTTCAATTACGAGCAAGGATTTGAACACTGAAATTCCAGCGAATCACGCTTCGGTTACACCATGATGACAACCAATCACCATCGGGAGTAGTAATGTTTACAAGATTATAGCGGCAACTATGACTCGATGAGCTTTCACGGAGGAGAAGAAATCTCTCCTTGCGCATCAAAAGTTACTTTTATTACTATAATTACAATTGAATTATGATCAAATTATAATGATTATGGTACTGTGTTACAACGTGGCTGTGTTGTTATATGATAACAAAGAATTTCATAGAGGAAGAACAATTACATACAAATTGTAGATATAATCCGGGACAGGTGTCATTATTCATAACCAAAGCACGATGAATCAATGGAAGGCATAGTGATCTCGCTAGGTTCGGTTTGGTTAGTAATGTTAAAAAAAGACATTCCTTTATTAATACGTTAAAGTAAAAATGCACTCAACATTGATTCAATTATATTAAAAATACATCACAATAGTTTTCCCCAAAGAAAAACACTCAAAATAAAGAAGCGTCAGCGTTCTTTACATTTACCTGCTGGATCTTCATGGATCCTAAACACGAAAGTGTGACAACACATTACCATAAATTAATCAGTAACCAGAATCTTTCTTACACGGAAACTATTCGTTGCTAAGAATCTCAAAGCAATCATCAGCTGATGAATGGGAGGTAGAGGTGAACCATAGCCAACAGGTCTGTCAAGTAGATGCTCCATATCACAGAAAATATCAAGGAAATCTCCCTTGCTGAACCTATATCGTTGTTTAAATTGCGTGTCATCATAAAAATTTATAGGATTCTGCCTAACTACCATCAGTCTTCTCTCTACAAAATTTCCAATTTGACGATATCACCGAAAAGCGCGATCTCTGTCAAACCGCCAAACCTGCATCCAGGCTAGATTAACGCCAGGATCGAAAATTCCGATCTCAAACCCGATTTGAATGTTTGTGTTGGCTCAAGCCAGCGTTCTGAATACCAGCAATCTTCAATCTTTGTTCGTTCCTTGGTTTAAACCTGCATGCAGTTTCAAACCAGTTTTTTTAATTCAGGCCTAAGATGACCACCTCGACACAGCTTCTATATTGTATCATCAATTACTGGTCACCACTCTGAGTTTAATATTTCCTTCCCCCAAATAAAAAAGACTGTTTCATTATCACTACTAGTATGATTGTATGAAATTGATTCTTTTTACTTATTATTCACGTATCATAAAACGAAATTTTACATTATTTGTAATATTGATCAACGATTTCTTGTTAACGACAGGTCCTAACAGCCCCACGGACTTAAGAGAGGGAGTGGTGTACCGTCCCTGTGCCCGGGCCTACCAGAGTGTATGGCTGCTCTTCAAGGGTTGTCACACTTCCACAAGCACCTCGTTCCCTCCAGCTGCACATTCTTCGGTGCTTCATGCTACAAATGGAATAACAGCAACGAAATTCATAAACACACCAACGTCATGAAGGCAACATCTACAGTAATATAGGTTTATGAAATATTAAAATCCTAAGGGCTATAAACTTCATTATGTTTTTCAAGTATCAAGGAACTCCCTAAATATGATTCTCCATTTTGTACATCCTACAGCATTTATTTGTTTGCTTGTGTTGGCCAAGCAGGTGGTGTTATATGTAGTGATTATTAGACAATAAAATAATAACAGTTTAATGCTAAAAAATATACTCTGCTGTACCGTTGTAGCGAAAAACATGGTGGAACTTACATACACCGTTAATGAACTATTGATGGAAGAAGAAGTTTTGGGGATTGAACAGTGAGACAATGTGGAGCCTCCCGGAGGATGGCGTCCTACTGTGGCCTCACGAATCGTTTCTGCTATATCTATCAGTCTAAATAAAACAAAGAAGTATGTCTGTTTGTGAGTGTGTTTGTTTGTGTGCGTGTCCGCACGAGAATCTCGGAAACTACTTTACCGATCTGTAGTGATGATGGATGGTGTTAGATGTAGTGATGATGGATGATGTTATATGTAGTGATGATTAGACAATAAAATAATAACAGTTTGATGCTAAAAAAATATACTCTGCTGTACCGTTGTAGTGAAAAACATCGTGGAATTTACATACACCGCCAATGAACTATTGATGGAAGAAGAAGTTTTGGGGACTGAACAGTGAGACAATGTGGGGCGTGCTCCGGGCGTCCTGCAAATTGCCTAATGATGATGCCCGGAGGCTGCTATTCTATAATAGTTGCTAATAAAATTAGAAAACCTGAAAAATTTGGGGTAAATATACGAAGATTTTGACAATGAATTGAAAATCAAGTTTCGCATTAACAGCCCATTGGAAGGTGAAGAATATCAAGAAAAAAAGGAAAAGTGTGGCTGGCAACAGCAAAATTAGTTCTTTGTGAAATACTCAATCTGATTGTGCAAAAATCCATGGATTGCAACATAGGGTTTATTAATTTCGGCTTTACGGGCGAAGCAACGGCTTTCTGGCAGTGTATTCATGCACTTTAACGTCAGCATCTATTCTCACAGTTGGATTGGCCAGATTCAACAATAAAAGAAATCATTGTGCTGGGTGGGATAATGGTCAGGATCGCGTCCGCTGAGTGGATACAGTACTCGCGGTGCTAGTTCTGTGACTGGCTGGGTTTCATTATCGATAATATTATCCCTTCTGTCCTGTTAGAATCGTCATACCTATGAACCACATTTCCTCTACCCAGCATGTGTTACCCAGGGGGACTGATAATGTTGACCATAAATAAGGCAACTTAAGCTATAGGACAATATTGGGTTTACTAATAGGTGGAATTAAGACTTACGATGAAAGAGATCGTCTGACAATTTCGAAATTAATACAAAATGCTGATGAAATAAGATCCTTCAACGAACTGCGTTGGTGCAGTAATCCGGAGCCTTATACTAACTTTATTGGCATTACTACGTCTGTTTTATTAAAATGACACCAGGTTTCATTGGGAAGAAAAAATGCATTATCGGTACTTGAAACACAGTTTTCTAATGATTTATTCTATAACTACATTTAATATTAGCGCTTTCAACGTAATTGGTTTGTATGACTGCCAATTCACATATCCCTTTTCTGGCTGAATATATATCTCAATGCGCCATTTAGACATATGTGTAAATGTAAATAAAATGTTTTTTTTACCGTGATATTACCTAGGATCACCAATTTAACAAAGAGGAAATAATCTTCATCAGTGCTTAAAATTTCGATTTAGTTTATCAAGTGACTCAAATAACATCATTAAAATAAGGGAGAAATTCCAAATACCATACATTAATTTGCATCCTCTGCTTTTCTGCCTAGGGGTGGCTCAACAGAAAGGTAATAATGTTCCCCTCATGATCTGTGAAAATTAGGTTGCCGTCATCACGTCTTGGTTGTAGCTTCAGAAAAAGAATCTTTGCTGCGGTGCCTTTTACCTTATAAATCTCTTCCTGCATCTACAACGCATAAAAATTAAACCGTTTTTGCAATGGCTGAAGCTGGAGCTAGAGATTTTCTGCCATGCAAATTTTCAGAAAAGGCCCACTTCAATATGAGGACTGAATTAGGCACGGTACCAACACCCTTTACCGTGGTTGGGCTTTCCAACCATCATTAACTTTTGATTCAACGCATGCATGGAAAGTCGGTCTCTCGCAATTTTGTTTAAATACAGTACTGACTAACAACGTTTTATGCAGTCTCCTAATTTAGCTACATCTTCGACAATCGCCCTTTTAAACAAGTGCTTTATATAGGATGGCAAAATTCAAATATCATTATCATTACTTGCCAAATCATCCTGAGATGGAATAGACGTCCAGCTGGAAACGATAGTTTGGGAAGATTATTGAGACGAAGTAGCTGAAGATTATTTGGTTGCATTACCATTTGTAGAAATGTTGGAAGCTTCCTGCTTAGATCATCAGGACTACAGCATACAGAACTGGGCATCTAATGACTTCATCTGGCACTGAAGCTTGACCTTGCCAGTCCGTGCAGCATCTTACTTCTATTCATCACATCTTCTTTCAATGACCTTCAGCGTCCCTGCACAAAGGAGTCAGACATTGCTACAATGATCCAAGCCATTCTGCTCAAATAGTCAATATCTCTTGTATTGTTTCGCAGAACAATTTATGCGATAAATCAATGGTTTCATTACTGTTTGAAAAGATGTATACAATACCAACATATTAATAAATCTGTATAGCCCTTTTTAGGTCTGTCTTACTACATCTACCGGTTTTGTGCATTGGCCAAAAATTTTTGACATGCCTCTTTGGTATCTTGAAATGGACCATCAAATTTAAATGGTTTCAGACTTTCAATTTAAGTTCCTACTTTGTAACAACATCCTTTTCTATTTCTACACAACACGACGGAAGCTTCAACTTGTTTTATGTTGTATAAATCATTTCCCAGCACGTGACAACTGCTAAAATCATTTTCTGTGCTTAAATGGAATATCCAGGTCAGCCAGTGTCCATTGCTAGACGGGTCATACAGCTTGTCGGTGAGTGTTTGTCTATACCTGCTGGCTTAATGTGGAGTGACTTGCAGGAGAAATAATGATCGACCCATTTAATACGTCAGCAACGTGTAATCTCCATATAGTACATTTGACATACTATTATTGAACGATATCTCTAAATTTGGATATTGGTTTCTCTCAACAAAGCCATTAGCCACTGTGGATGTGGTAGGCTGTGACAAACGACATAATTACATGGCAGCTACCCTAGAACATCTTTTCTGGCTGGTTCTTGAACTCTAATCCGTTACTCAGGAAAAAGAACTGGCAGGAGTAGTAAAAAGGACATATAAGATTCATCGCAAGGCATAAGCCACAGATAGCGGTTTTTGCATCATAAATTGGGACTAAAACCACAAATCTAGAAAATGATCCACACACACTAGGACAATACGAGGATCTGGCAGCTCCACTTGATTTGTAGCAGAATCTATCACTTGACTTTAACTAACCAAACAGGCATTACAATTATGAGATACTGTAGAATTGGAGCCGGTGACCTTAATGGTACACCCATATGCTGGGCACGCAGCCAAACCTTGGCAATGTGAAATTACCTTCTTTGATAAACTGTATTCCCCAATGTCTTTCTGATTCCATAGGGCATTTGTCACGTCCGTGGTCCTGGCGAGAACATCATGAATATTCTTTATAATCATTTTGCAACATGTCGATGCTGACGAATTTGATATGTGGCTCAATACATTTAGATTATCTGCGGGCGATGGGTATATTGTGTCGTAATTCAAACTGACTGAGCGGAAGGAGATTAACATGGAAGATTAGTTTCCTCCTCACTCTAAGGCAAGCAGCTTGCCAGACCACAATGGATCATCGTATTATCTCCCTAATTAAAGAAGAGTAGACATGGTACCAGAAACATGTAATTTATATTTCACCGTTGGCTTATGCGACCATTTTCGCTCTTCGGTAAAATGCGCCGAACTCTAGATTCCAGGTTCGCTTGAATAGTCGGATACAGCGTGTAATCTCACACGAGAAAATTTTTGCTACATAGAACAGTTCTTGCTGCGATCCGCCATAAATTCTTTATAACCAAAATTATATCTTTGGCTTCCTCAATGCACCAAACAACGGCTGACTGCTTCCTTCTAATGCCGTTAATTGAATAACGTCATTCAGCATATTAAGTTTGACTTGCGAAAACAGTGCTCTAATTTTCTCGCGTCCAAACAACCGATTCTTGTCCATGAGTGCAAATAAATTCTTGAGAATGGTCAGGAAATGCTAAAATATGATTAGTAAGTCACTGCCGTCAATACAAGAAACTATCTTCTTATTCAACATTCCATCACAAAAATTACATCAGCACCAATAGCTTGGTTAAAGGTGGCGCAATTTTCCTGGACGCAGCCAAAAGAACGATAACGCTCCAGACCAACAAAAGAAACCATCCTTAACGTTTGTAGGACGTGGGAACTGAGCAACAATATAACTTGCTCACCTTCTATTTAATGAAGAACTTTAGGTGAGGGGAAGATAAATTGAATATCGAATGTCTGGAGGCATAATTTCGTCGTCCGCTTTCTCAGGCGGACAGAATTAATATAGTGACATTCGCAACCAGGAGAAAAATGAGTACTGATTCAAAACAATTTTCATAGTTACCATTTCTTCCTATCAAGTGTTTTCTTATACCGGCACTGTGTTCTCTGGTCCTACGACGATATGTTTCTTATCCTTCTCTAATTCATGAAGACCAGCCAGAACATGGAGGAGTTAAGAAGGCGAATCGTCGCCTCACCCACACGATATAATGAGACTTCTCTTCTCTTCTTCTCGTGTAGATATAGTGGGCAACGTTGTTAACAAATAGACAAAACTCATTTTGAGCCTTACTAGACGGGCCTTAAACAGCGTCTACTCCCAATTATTTAATTGTATGTTGTTATGAGACCCGTTTGATCGACCACCCACGAGATCAGACATATGGCACACCAAAATTCATGAATTGATGACCAGGTTTCCTGTTATAGTTGAAAAAAAAAATGTTTGACAATTGTTAATACGTGCTGGCTAGAAATTATGTTTCTTGTGATGAGAGATGATGCTCATTTTTGGTATTATTGGGATTTAATATCCTTTATTAAATGGATTTGTGTCAAAGTTCACACACAAAGCTAAACCTCAGCCACTCGAGCAAATGGTTTGCATTACAGAGTTAAATTAAATATTGAATCAAACACAAGTAAAACGCCGTCCATACCGATTCTGGTACATTAATCATTTATATTTAGCATTTGAAACAGTTTATTTAATTAAATATTTAAAGTTAAAAATTATGATGGGAGAGACCTGGGGAGAATGTCACTAAGTGACTAAACCTCCTAGTGTATTAACATAGCTGATCATTAAAGTGACTTATTTTTGATGTTTTTTTACAGACACAGCAATTCTTAGATCAGCCCTTTGATTCAATTCAAACAATAAACAACACATATATATAATCTTTTTCTACAATTTTCGGTAGTGTGCATATTGGAAATTTTGGTAGTATTTATGTTTCAAAATTATAAATTTGGGATTAGAATATAATCTTCATTCCGAAATGCATTGCTTTGCAAATATAAATAGAAATTCATAAAACTATCCTTCTTAAAATCAAACAAGTTGCTTGAGACGAAAATATAAAATTATAAAGAGTCAGGGTGTTATAGTTCGAAGTGTTTGGTACTGATAGAATGTTCACACTTTTGGGTCCTATAACGATGTAAAAACTTTGGTATATTATCTTTAATGGGCCTGCGATGAAAAAATGCCAATGTATGCTTCTTTCAGTACAGTTTATCAGGTGTTCTCTCCAGAAGCTTTGTGTTTTTAGGTTTGAGTCCATGTTGATCAATAAACACCGGAAATCGTACCGGAATCACTGAAGATATGAAACACATCACATAACTCTGTTGATGGCAGAACTTAACGTGCTCTTTGTCATAACATATTTCCTGTTTTAACGTAATGTACCACAATATTCAACATTATTGCAATATTAACAAACAATTTGGGTGAAAGGTTTCACGGCAATCAATAATGATTTAATCACCTATCAATTACAATTTGGGCGTAGACATCAGGTTTAGATTACCGAAAAACTTCACTGCGCACAATAACGTCATAGTATAATGCAGGCCACTTGAACATTTTTCTCGAAAGGGCGCTGTTGACCCCAATGACCACATCTTTATCATAACGATTGACCTTTCAGTTAACTTCATGGGATTCATATGGTGCCTTCTTTCCTCCTTTAATATAATTGGGGATTGTGTATGGATCCTCGTTTCGTGTGTGGTTTGATTTCCAGTGCAATAAGTCAAGAAATATAATACAAAAAAACAGACAGGACTATATAAAGGTTGAAGATAGAAAAATTTTGTAAAATGACTTTAGAGTAGTTCTTTCAAAACGAAGAAGATTAATGAAAAAATAATATTTACGAATTACCTAGATTGATTGGATGACGTAAGAGACAAAAACATTCTGTAAACAAATGCAAGAGAACATTGGTACTCTCCAGTGCTTTGATTAAGTCCCTTAAATTCTGGTACAAGGAAGCTAACATATACTACAT